>NW_022059810.1:0-90962 GCF_007399415.2 Gopherus evgoodei | reverse complement strand
GTTTTGTATCATCTACAAATTTTGCCACCTCACTGTTTATCCCTTTTTGCAGATCATTTATGAATATGTTGAATAGGACTGGTCCCAGTACAGACCCTTGGGGGACTCCACCATTTACCTCTCTCCATTCTGAAAACTGACCATGCATTCCTACCCTTTGTTTCCTGTCTTTTAACCAATTACCAGTTCATGAGTGCTGTCTCTCTTATCCTATGACAGCTTACTTTGCTTAAGAGCCTTTTGTGAGGACAGGAGAGAGAGAAAGTGTGGCTTTTCATCTGAAAGAAGGTCGAATCAGGAAAGGGGTAATGAGGTAAGTACTTGCTCAAAGGTGCTGCAGTGAAGCTGGCTTTACTTGGAGCATGGAATGATCTCTAAAACCCGGAATGTGAGGCTTGCTTACAGCTTTTGTTTTTCTCTTACTGTTTTAGATATTGTAGATCTTGCTTAGTTCTTGGCACTAGTGGGGTTGCTATAGTAACGCTAGATTGATGAGGGCAAGAGGACATGGTCTCAAGCTGATTCTTGTCCCAGGGCATCAGTTCCTGGCCTTGCCTAAGTGATAAGCAGGGTCAGAGTTTAAACCCAGGCTCAGCATATTGGCTCTTGCCCTCTCCTGTGCCCTTTAGAGCTGTTGCTGCAGAGGATGCAGCATGTTTTGAGGAATGCAGGTGTGTTTGTCTATCTGACTGCTTAGCTAGGACTGAGGCCTCTGTCACCACTGACTATAATGAGATGTAGGTCAGGCTTCTTCCATTTGGAAGATAAAAATTTCAAAGTATTTTTTTTGCAGGGGAATCGGCTTTTAAGGTACTAATTCAGATTATCTAATTGTATCTGTTTTGCCAAAATTACAATGTCTTTTTATCTAGAAGGCAAAATTCCTGTAGGTGAAACTCTTTTCCTATGGAACAACCAAGTTCTGCCTTCTGTAGTCTAGATTTATACCTATTATATTAGCATTTATTCAAACTCCATTTTAGGTATCGTTATTGCATTTCATTTTCATTCTCCAGGAAGGCTTGTAAAATTATTGAGACATGCCCATGTAAACTGTTAGGATAAAAGCTTGTGCCAGTGAACATGTGAAATACTAGATGGAAAAGTAAAATGTGTTCCTTAGAAATTTAAGCAGGAACACTTTTTTTCCTGTCAAAGGGAGTTATACCTATCTAATTTCCTAGTGTAGACTTGGCCTGAGTTGTGCATGTGCTGATGAATCTGTCCCCTTTGTCCCCAAACTCTGGAAAACAAGCAATCCCAAATAAGGGTTACAATAATTTCTGGAGACAGCGTTGTTTTTTTACAGCCATCTGTTTGAATGTTTTATATTTAGATTCGTATTTAAAATACTGCCTTGCCTTTAATAGACAAAGATAATTATAATAAAATATACTGTGATAGGAGGCCTGGAGCTCTCTTCAGTTAACCCTGCCTAAGTAGGCAGAACTTGCTGGGGTCAGGTGATAGCCTTGTAAACACCAGGGAGTAAAAGGGCTGATAGCTTAATTTGGAGGGGGGAAGCACAGGGAACCAGCCACATAAGTTACATTGACATAAGCATTAGTGTAGACCTGCCCTCAGAGTAGCCCAGAAGGGTATGGGAACTGAACCCAGAGGGTGGGCTGAAGAACCTTTTTGTTTGTACTTCTGTTACTCTGGAAGGGGATTGAACCCTGAAAGTAACGCAGCCAGAGGGCGAACTACATGAATCCCCAAGAGACAGAAAACCCTGGTGAGGGGGAATTCAGGCTCAGCCAGCAAGGGTGCTGTGGCATAGACATGCCTTTTTAAAATGTGCCAGTGCCTCCTTTTCTCCTTCCCCCTCAACCCTCCCTCCCAAAAAATCAGCCCCCTAGAATCAAGTTTCTCAGAAAATGATGGTGACTGGTTACAAACTAGAGAAATAATGAGGAGGCACCTTAACGACTAATAGATTTATTTGGGCATAAGCTTTTGTGGGTAAAAAACCCACTTCAGATGCATGGAAGTTACAGATGCAGGCATAAATATACTGATACTTGAAGAGAAGGGAGAACTAGAGAAATTACCAAGTGAGCAACCAGTATAAGGATGAGGTAAACACTAAATGTACACTAAGGCCATGTCTACATCTAAAATTTTGCAGCGCTGGTAGTTACAGCTGTATTAGTACAGCTGTATAGGGCCAGCGCTGCAGAGTGGCCACACTTACAGCAACCAGCGCTGCAAGTGGTGTTAGATGTGGCCACACTGCAGCGCTGTTGGGCGGCTTCAAGGGGGGGTTCGGGGAACGGGAGAGCAAACCGGGAAAGGAGACCAGCTTCGCCGCGGTTTGCTCTCGCGTTCCCCCTGCAAACCGCAGGGAAGGAGACCAGCTTGCTCGGGGTTCGGGGAACGAGAGAGCAAACCGGGAAAGGAGACCCGCTTCGCCGCGGTTTGCTCTCGCGTTCCCGAACCCCCTGCAAACCGCAGGGAAGGAGACCTGCTTGCTCGGGGAACGGGAGAGCAAACCGCGGCGAAGCTGGTCTCCTTTCCCGGTTTGCTCTCGCGTTCCCGGAGCCACCCAGCAAACCGCAGGGAAGGAGACCTGCTTGCTCGGGGTTCCGGGAACGAGAGAGCAAACCGGGAAAGGAGACCCGCTTCGCCGCGGTTTGCTCTCGCGTTCCCGGAGCCACCCAGCAAACCGCAGGGAAGGAGACCTGCTTGCTCGGGGCTCCGGGAACTAGAGAGCAAACCGGGAAAGGAGACCAGCTTCGCCGCGGTTTGCTCTCGCGTTCCCGGAGCCACCCAGCAAACCGCAGGGAAGGAGACCTGCTTGCTCGGGGTTCCGTGAACCAGAGAGCAAACCGGGAAAGGAGACCCACTTCGCCGCGGTTTGCTCTCGCGTTCCCGAACCCCCTGCAAACCGCAGGGAAGGAGACCTGCTTGCTCGGGGAACGGGAGAGCAAACCGCGGCGAAGCTGGTCTCCTTCCCCGGTTTGCTCTCGCGTTCCCGGAGCCACCCAGCAAACTGCAGGGAAGGAGACCTGCTTGCTCGGGGCTCCGGGAACTAGAGAGCAAACCGGGAAAGGAGACCCGCTTCGCCGCGGTTTGCTCTCGCGTTCCCGGAGCCACCCTGCAAACCGCAGGGAAGGAGACCTGCTTGCTCGGGGTTCCGGGAACGAGAGAGCAAACCGCGGCGAAGCTGGTCTCCTTTCCCGGTTTGCTCTCTCGTTCCCCGAACCGCCGAGCAAGCGGTTCTCCTTCCCTGCGGTTTGCAGGGTGGCTCCGGGAACGAGAGAGCAAACCGCGGCAAAGCTGGTCTCCTTTCCCGGTTTGCTCTCTCGTTCCCAGAACCCCGAGCAAGCAGGTAAGGAGAACCGCTTGCTCGGCGGTTCGGGGAACGAGAGAGCAAACCGGGAAAGGAGACCAGCTTCGCCGCGGTTTGCTCTCTCGTTCCCGGAACCCCGAGCAAGCAGGTCTCCTTCCCTGCGGTTTGCAGGGTGGCTCCGGGAACGCGAGAGCAAACCGCGGCGAAGCTGGTCTCCTTTCCCGGTTTGCTCTCTCGTTCCCCGAACCGCCGAGCAAGCGGTTCTCCTTACCTGCTTGCTCGGGGTTCCGGGAATGAGAGAACAAACCGGGAAAGGAGATCAGCTTGATTACCAGAGGCTTCCTCCTTCCACGGAGGTCAAGAAAAGCGCTGGTAAGTGTTTACATTATCCAGCGCTGGATCCTCTACACCCGAGACAAAACGGGAGTACGGCCAGCGCTGCAAACAGGGAGTTGCAGCGCTGGTGATGCCCTGCAGATGTGTACACCTTCAAAGTTGCAGCGCTGTAACTCCCTCACCAGCGCTGCAACTTTCTGATGTAGACAAGCCCTGAGTATTTCTCAGTTGTTTTTGGAATGGGTTCTTTGCTTTGTTAAACTAGTGTAAAGTTGTGTACATATAAGGTATTCTAAAGATGAAAAATATAGGATGTTTTGGGATAGCTTTCCTACAAACCTGGGAAATTCAGAGTTAGTTACATTTGAAAGAAATCCAAATGTGTTAAGGCAGGGGTTCTCGAACTGGGGGTTGGGATCCCTCAGGGAGTCACGAGGTTATATGTGGGGTCAAGAGCTGTCAACCTCAACCCCAAACCCCACTTTGCCTCCAGCATTTATAATGGTGTTACACATTAAAAACACTTTTTTATATATTTAAGGGGGGGGGTCACACTCAGAGGCTTGCTATGTGAAAGGAGTCACCAGTAAAAAAAAAAAAAAAAAAAAAAAAAAAAGTTTGAGACCCACTCTGTTAAGGTGGGATAATACACAGCCCTTATTTAATTCTGAATATCCTGGCTTTGTAAGATTTGTATTTTGGATAGCTAAATATCTTTCAGTATTTTTAACCTTTGAAGGCTGATATGAATGCAGCTTTAATCCTAGTTTAACGTTGTTCTTATCTGGGCATTTCCTTGTATTTTTAATTTGTTTTGTTCATGTATGAGCTAATGACCCAATGAGAATTTTACTGTGATATTCCTAATGGTTTGAAGATATGTAGTATCAACTTTAAATCACATTTTTGAAAAGTAATTTACTTTACATCTAGATCAATCAGAATGCTCTTGCTGCATTATCTCTCTTTAGAGCAATGCAGAGTAACCAGAGTGTATTACTTGACTCCCAGATTTTAAAAATTGCTGGTTAAAAAACATGAGGTGGAGGTTGCAGTGCTAGTGACAGCCATAGAGTTCTAAGACCTAGCAGTTGTCGGAACTTAATATTCATGTGGCTGTTGTAGAGGTGAAGTGTGGATCCTTTGTGATGGTATCTGCTCAGTCTTATCCATTTAAACTGTTCTGAAAAATGGAGAATTTGGTGAATACGGGAATATATACAAATACTATTAGCCTCTTCTCCCATGTTCTTGGTTAACTTTTATTAGATTTGGATTGAAGTAGCTAATTCTGTGGGCAATTGTAGCATTTGACTTCTTCATACACATATATCTGTGTAGAGGGAATTTGACGGGGAGGAGAGGGTGGAAGGGGTTGAGGGTTGTCATACTCTAATGAAGACCTAGATAAGCGGAATCATGGGCCTTTTTCGGGGGTCATAGGGTTGAGATCTAGGCTCATATTTCTACCCAAAGAAAGATAACTTTAAAGACAAATAGCCTAGAAAAAGGGAACAAATTTGTTAAGGAAAAATGTCTTGTTCTGAAGTTGCTGTGCTACAGTAATGATTATAATAACTCTTTGGTTGACACCAGCATCCTCTAGTATTACTGTAGAAACATGCTGTCCTACATCTGGATTATTCAATCTTGAAAGCATGTAGAGACTAGTAGCTTATTTAATGTTTTTAAAAATTCATTTAGGTTGTTCCAGAGCATTGCATAAATTTACTCTGTGTGTGTGTGTGTGTGTGTGTGTGTGTGTGTGTGTGTGTATATATATATAATATATATAGGTATGTATGATTACTGTATAAAACTTTCAGTGAGACATAGAATAGACTTCCAGGATTTTAGAATAATTTAAATTCACATATATTAAACACCAGTTGGACCAACTTATGTGGTCAGTTGCACTGAAAGCTTTTTCAATACAGTATGTCCAGCTTGTCAGAGTCTTATTGGTGATACTACATAGTGCTCTTTCTACAAATATTTTTGAAAATGAATCAGAAGTGTGCCAGGTTTTTAAAGTCAGGTGCACTTAATTGAATAGATCTGTGCTTAACTTGCACATGTTCCAGTAAGGAAGGTAGGTAGGGGTGTGTGTGCGCGCGCTCACATATGGCTATATAACTCAAGGGTTCTCAACCTTTTTCTCTCGGAGGCTCCCCCTCGAGATGCTATAAACACTCCAGGGCCCAGTGGGGGAGGCCTTGGGGCAGGGGCCTTGGGCGTAAGTGTAGTTTGACTTCTATTCTAGGGGGGGTAGGGGCCTACAGGGCTTGACCCACCTCCACATGTTGGGGTCCAGGGATGGAGTGCCACCTCCTGAATCACTTCAGCAGGCCACCCAGCCTGCCTGAATTGCAGAGGAGGGCAACCAAAAATTATAACTCAAAGGTAGGGGTAGCTCAGAAAGTTTGAAAATAGCTTAGGGTGCAGGGAAGTGGTAGGTAGGTAGGTAGGGGCTGTGTGCAGACGAGATAGCTCAAGGTGCAGGGAGTGGGTAGTAGGGGCAGGGAGAAGAGACGGACAGGGGAGAGGTGTGGAGTTGCACCTGGGACTGCCGTGCTCTTGCGTTGCAGTTGGGAGCTGGGCAGGGCCCTCCATGTCCTCAATTCTGCCGATGGACTCAGGGCTTCTGCCCCACAGGGAGCACCAGGACTCCAGGCTTCAGCCCCACACCTCTCAGCTTCAGCCCTATGGGGGGGTGCTGGGGATCTGGGCTTCAGCCACGGGGCCCCTCGGCCCCCTTGATAGGGCTCACAGACCCCCAGGGGGCTGCGGATCCCCGATTGAGAACTGCTGATATAACTGGTTCATTGTCTGTACTTAATGTCTGCATACATGACCAGCTAGCCAGTTAAATAGCAATATGCACACAGCTTACTAACACATGCATGTCATGGGCTTATGATTGTAAAACAGTTGTAAGTTTGCACTAAATTACATATGCTTATCATTGAAAATCTGTCCATTGATTTTTAATTTCAAAAATAAATGCTACAGAAAGGAAAAATTACTAATGACTTACTGGAAAAACTGGAACTCTCTGACTCAACATCAGACAGCGGCAAGCTTAGTTGTACACTTAGGAACATATTTGCTGCAGGCTCTTCGTTTGGCATGTGGGTGTTGGTTTGAGAGTTTCTGGAGTAGCTGAGGTCAGGGACTGGAGCTGATACTCTGTTCATTGGGATGGGGAAAGACTGGCAAAAATGTAGTTATCCTGGAACAAAGCAGTGGCTCAAGAATATTTGCAGTGGTCAATACCTGATGCTTCAGGAGAAAGTTTAACTGTTCCCTCTCCAGTGGTCCTATTTTAAAAACTGAAATGTGGATAGAACTTCCCTCTGACTTTAGCTAGTGCTTAGTTCAAGGTCTAAAGATCTTTGTAATGTCTTTTCAGGTAAATACTAAAGAGTTTCATTTGAGGAAACAATGCAAATTTGCAGATAGTGATAGAAGTGAAAAGAATAGTTTCTTTTCTAGGTTGAACGTGTCTGCCAGGAAATGTATTTTTTCCATGGTTACGATATCTAAGTACAAAACTCCAAAAGTAATGCACATATCACAAGATTCCCTTCTGCTTGAAATTGTTGTGAAGTAACTCATCTAGAGGCTGAGAAGGTGCTCCCTACGACTTGCACAGCATACTATATCTATATAATTGCATAATTTACACTTGCATACAGAGGAGGTAGAAAGATAGTTTTGTGAATAAGGCATGTGACAGAGAGACTTGGATTCTATTCCCACCTCTGCCACAGACTGTCTTGAGGCAAGTTTTGCAGGGCCTGATTTCTCTGAGGTGCTGAGCACCTAAAACTCCTATTTAAGTGGATAGGAGGCTCAGTTCCTTTGAAAAGACACAGATATTAAATGCATGATTGTTTCCTCATCTGTTAAATGGGGATAATACTTGTGTATCTCATGGATATGTTGTGAGGCTTAACTTATGGTGTCTGTAAAGGTGCTTTAAGATCTTTCCATGGAAGACTGAGTGTATATTTAGAACTATGGACTTATTCTTTGAATACCAGAAAGTCAATATATTAATGAACATATTTAACAATGAGATGTGGCTAATCTTTGTGTGCATGCACAAATTTAACATGATGGCTGCTAGTGGTGTAGCATAAGGCAGTGGGACAGGATTTCCCCTTGAGTACATCATACTATGCTGGCAGGGTTCCTCTTCATGATGAAACATCTAGGTATTAATGCACCTTTAGTATCTAAAATCTCTGAGACCTGTGGGCATGGAGGATTAAAGGAAGAATTTGTGCTTTTGCTCACTTTCCTAGATCTTTGGTTTAAGACTGGGTTTTAATTTTCAGTGTTTAGGCTTTGTTTTGTAGATTTGTTTTCCTATTGCAGTCAGTGGGCATCCTAAATAAGCAAATTGTGGAGGTTTAGGCCCATATATATATAGCTTAATATTTTTATTAGTATTTACTGGAGACTATCAAATCTTCTGTGTCAATATCTGTAGTTTACATTGACTGTCAAATACCAACAGCGAGCAATAGAAGATCTGTTAGAAATGAGGAGAAAAAAAATCCCACCATGTTCTTAGTTCCAACAGGGTATGTATGTATTGTATTGAAATGCAAAACAAAGTAAATAAACATCAAACGGCCTCAAGCACATTTGATTGGAGGTATCTGCAATTTCTAGCTGTTGTGGTTGGAGAGTGACACTTAACTGTTTACAGCAGCTTTTTTTTTCATGTCGTCTTATAAGCGTAAACTGTTATATACTCTTTCCGACCATTACTCCCTAGCTCAATTCCCTCCTCCTTCAGTGTAACGAACAATGAGGCTGGTCTGCACTAGGAAAGACTTGCTGGTATAGCTGTACCTGTAAACCAGGGGTGGGCAGACTATGGCCCAAGGGCCGCATCTGGCCCTCCAGACGATTTAATCTGGCCCTCAGGCTCCTGCTTGGGAGTGGGGTCATGAGCTTGGCCCGCTCTGCATGGCTCACAGAAGCATGTCCTCCCTGTGGCCAATGGGAGCTGCAGGGGCGGCACCTGCGGACAGAGCAGCGCCTTTGCGTAGGAGCTGGAGCAGGGACATGCCACTGCTTCTGGGGGCTGCTTGAGGTGAGCGCCAACCTGGAGCCTGCACCCATGACCCCCACCTGCACCCAAACGCCTGCCCCTGTCCTGATCCCCTCCTGTCCTCCAAACCCCAACCCAGCCCCAGCCTGGAGCACCCTTCTGCACCCCCAACCCCTCATCCCCAGAGCCCTCACCACTCCCACACCGCAACCTTCTGCCCCAGCCTGGAGCTGCCTCCCGCACCCTGAACTCCTCATTTCTGGCCCCAACCTAGAGCTCATACCCAAAGTTGGAGCCCTCACCCCCTCCTGCACCCCAACCCCCAATTTTGTGAGCATGCATGACCCACCATACAGTTTCCATACCCTGATGTGGCCCTCGGGTAGGGTGACCAGATAGCACATGTGAATAATCGGGACGGAGTGGAGGGTAATAGGAACCTCTATATAAGAGAGACCCAAAAATCAGGGCTGTCCCTATAAAATTGGGACATCCAGTCACCCTACACTCTGGCCAAAAAGTTTGCCCACCCCTGCTGTAAACCCTTCTAGTGTAGATGCTAATATAACTTCTGTGATTGATTAATATATCTATATCAATCTGCAAAGTTCCTCCTGTTTTGTAAATGCCATTTTGATAGTAACCTGTTTGGTAACACTTAACTTTTACACTGTAGCCTCCATGGGCTGGGACATCCAGGAGATGGTGGAAGAAATCCGTATATCCAGCAGAGATGCTAATAATAGGAATGCCATCAAGGCTGATGACTTGATAGACTTTCATTCAAATGAGTGCGTTCCTAGAAGAAAAGTCTGGCTGCAGCCTACAAGAACTAGTTGTCACATTTTGGACTTTAAGGTGGCTAGAGCAAAGGAACTAATCATCTGATGGCTTTGTTTTTTTTAAGGAGCTCCTGCATCCTCCTCTTCTTGCTCAGTCTTGCTATTGTCAGCCAATGAAAGGCCAGTGAGCACCCAAGTTCAAAATGATCCAATCCTTAAATAGAGTTTTGGCCACTTCTGCCAGGTGACACCCTCCCCTCCCCCTCCCCAAGCAGCCTCTCATTGTAATGTAGACCAGGCTACCAAGTTAGGTTGACATAGATTGCCTTGCATTGACTGTGCATGTGTGTACACTAAAATTTGTCTCTGGTTGTAAAGGCCCCATTGAGGTAAAAACAGTGACTGCTCTGGCCACAGTTGTGCACTCTGCTGTTCAGGAGTCAGAGATTGGAAGCAACACTCAGTGAAAACACCTGGTATATTTTTTAAATACCTTTTTCTGATTGCACACCTAGCAGCTGTCTGTTTTGTGTGCAACTGCCCAGCTGTCTCTGCTGGCTCCACGCCTAGACATGTTCCTGTCTGGTGTAGGCAGGAGGTATTGAATCTCCTGGGCCTATGGGGCACAGCTATGGACCAGACATAGAAATGGACATCCGTGAGAAGATTGTAAGGGGGATGCAGATGAAAGGGATATGACAGGGATCATCAACAGTGTCACATGAAAGCAAAGGAACTGCAGCAAGTGTACCACAAATCCAGGGAGGCCAACAAACTATCTGATGGTGAGCCGTAGACCTGCCACTTGAACAATGAATTGCATGTCAGACATATGGGACCCTGCCAGCACCCTGCAGACTGCCATAAATACCTCAGAGCAGCCTGAAACAGGGAGCAGGAGGGGAGTGACACAGTGGGGGATAGTCCAGCTATGCTGGGACCTGTTTGAGACTCTACTGCAGTCTAGTCAGTCCCACCAGCTGAGCACTGATGAGCCAAGTGAAGGGGAAGAAACCCGGGGTGAGTGTGTGCATACCAGCCCATCCCCCAAATTGACAAGACACAGGTATTGACTTTTCACTGTTTTACTTGTATGAGAAGTAGTAGCGGTGTGACAAATGGAACTAGAGTTGGTATGTGCTTTTAATTTTACTGTTGAGTTAAATGGTAAAGGGCCATATGGAACATATTGTTTGTCCCTTCTAGCTTACTGAGAGCTCTTGATGAAACTTCCATGGAGATGGTGTGCAGTTGTCATAACATTTTTCCCAGATTTGGACCTTAGCGTCCAAAATATGGGTTTTAACATGAAAACCTCCAAGCTTAGTTACCAGCTTAGACCTGGTAAAGCTGCCACCACCCAAAATATTAGTGTTTTGGGGCACTCTGGTCCCCCCAAAAACTTTCCCTGGGGACCCCAAAGACCCAAATTCCTTGAGTCTTACAACAAAGGGGAATAAACCATTCCCCCCCCTTCTCCCTTCCAGGTGTTCCCTCCCTGGGTTCCTGGAGAGAGATACAGAAGCAAGCTCCGTGAATCTAAACAGAGGGACTCCACCCTCCCCTTTTCCAGTGCTGGAAACACAAGTACTTCCCTCTTCACCCAGAGAGTATGCAAAGTCAGGCTTAGTAAATCTAACACAAAGAGATTTTCCCCCTGACTTCTTCCTCCCACCAATTCCCTGGTGAGTTGCAGACTTAATTCCCTGGAATTCCCACTAAAGAGAAACTCCAACAGGTCTAAAAAAGAAAGACATAAAAATGGTCTCTCTGTATTAAGGTGACAAATACAGGGTCAATTGCTTAAAAGAAATATGAATAAACAGCCTTATCCACAAAGAATACAATTTAACACATTCCAGCAACTACACACATGTAAATACAAAAAACAAACAATATAAACCTACTGTCTTATCTCTTCGTACTTACAACTGGGAAACAGAAGATTAGAAAGGCAGGAGACAGAAAGATCACTCTCAGAGCCGAGAGGGTCAGACACCAGACAAAGAACAAGGAACTCACACACCAAAACTTCCCTCCACCCAGATTTGAAAAAGTCTTGTTTCCTGATTGGTCCTCTGGTCAGGTGTTTCAGGTTACTGGTGTTACCCCTTTACAGGTAAAAGAACATTAACCCTTAGCTATCTGTTTATGACAGCAGTCCTCTCCTGAAGGCTTTGATGGATGGTGCCTTATGTCTTCCTGTGTGGCAGGACACTTCATCCTGTCGCTCCGTCAGGAGTTTGACTGGCACCATTGCAGTAAACAGGCTAGTGGCATACAGGTCTGAGCAGCTTCGGGAGGCCAGCTGCAGCTGTGCTCTCTGTGCCTTTTTTACCCTCAGGAATGAGATCTACTAAAATTGCCCCCGCCAGTTGAAAATAGTACCAATATTCAGTGCCATTGCCCTATACTCATACCCATGAAAATAGAGACCAAAACTTTGTTTTATGCAACTGATAATCTTAATGCACTACTCCTTCCTGCCCTCCCTCTTCTGTCAGACCATACTCACCATGGCTGGGACTGGAGAGTAGTGCTGGGCAGAGGCACTCCAAAGTTGAAGTGTCAATAAGCATGTCTCGTTAAAAATTTTTATTGGAATAAAGGGAAAAATTTTGTAACCATCTTTCCCTTCCCATTGTGACTGTAAATCCAATGATAAATTTGTTTTTATCTGTAGCTGCTGCTGTTGCGGCCTTGAGGGGTGCTCCCTCTTCACTTGCAAAACACCTGACCCTGATGAGGAAGAGAAAGAAGAGGACTAGGGAAGATATGTTCAGCGAGATCATGCAAGCCAGTGTTACATTGGACTGTGAAAAAAGGGCTTGGCTGGCCAGTGTGGCAGCCAGCATGGAGAGGGACTGAGAGGACAGGAGAAAATGGTGAGACTCAGGAATCCCAGCAGGAAAAGGAGAGAGAGAGATGGACCAGGACATAATGGGGCTTCTCAGGCAGCAAACAGATGCTGCAGACTCTAGTTGACTTGCAGATCTAACAATCATGGACTTTGGTCAGCCTTTGCAGTTTCTGGCGAACTCGATAGTGGCAGCTCTCTACACCCCCCGCCATTCCATGTAGCATCATAGGTTGCATCCCTACCCCATCACTCTATAATGGGGGACAGTAAGGACAATGACAGATTAACACATACCATGTATTCGTCTCACAGGTCAGTGTATGTGTCATAAACAGATAGTTACGGGTTAATAGAACAGGAGTACTTCATGTCTCTTTTGACTGTAAAGGGTTAACAAGTTCAGTGAGCCTGGCTGTCACCTGACCAGAGGACCAGTCAGGGGACAGGATACTTTCAAATCTTGAGGGAGGGAAGTTTTTGTGTGTGCTGTTAGTTTTCGGTGGTTGTTCTCTCTGGGTTCTGAAAATGACCAGACATGCAACCAGGTTTCTCTCCAATCTCTCTGATACAGTCTCTTATGTCCAGAATAGTAAGTACTAAGTAGATAAGGCAAGTTAGGCTTATGTTTGTTTTCTTTATTTGCAAATATGTATTTGGCTGGAAGGAGTTCAAATTTTGTATTTTGCTGAAAGGATTTTAATTTGTACTTGTATACTTAGGCTGGGAGCGTATTCCCAGTGTTTATAGCTGAAAGACCCTGTAACATATTCCATCTTAAATTTACAAAGATAATTTTTACTGTTTTTTCTTTCTTTAATTAAAAACTTTTCTTGTTTAAGAACCTGATTTTTTTTTAATTCTGGTGAGACCCCAGGGGACTGGGTCTGGATCCACCAGGGGAATTGGTGGGGAGAAAGGAGGGAAGGGGGAAAGAGAGGTTAATTTTCTCTCTGTGTTAGGATTACTTTCTCTCTCAGGGAGAGTCTGGAAGGGGGAGAGAAAGAGGGGGGAAGGTGAATTTTCCTCTCTGTTTTAAGATTCAAGGAGTTGGAGTCACAGTGATGTTCCAGGGTAACCCAGGTAGGGGAAGCCTGGGAGAGGCAATGATGAGGGAAAGGGTTTACCTTCCTTGTGTTAAGATCCGGGGGGACTGGGTCTTGGGGGTCACCGGGCAAGGTTTTGTGGGGACCAGAGTGTACCAGGCACTGGAATTCCTGGTTGGTGGCAGCGCTACAAGTACTGAGCTGGTAATTGAGCTTAGAGGAATTCATGCTGGTACCCCATCTTTTGGACGCTAAGGTTCAGAGTGGGGAATTATACCATGACAGTATGTGTAGTCAAAATGGATTGCATTTGTGCACTGAGATGGGAAGAAATGTTCACTGCCTTTCTAATTTTAAAAGTTCTGTTTCATTCATTTGTTATAAGTTTGTATTTACATATTGTGTGTTGCACTGTTTTCACAATAAATTTATTTTTTGAAAATAAACTCATCTTTATTATGTTACCACACATACTGCAGAATGCATAGAAATACTCAAAGCAACAAGTACCTGTAAGTATACAGCACCATAGAAATCATACGTTTACCAAAACACTCAGTCATGTGTGTAATGGTACAGCAAGTACCATGTATTTCATAGGTTTAGTGAAAGACACAGGAATAATTATAAATCTACAGCAAGCACTACACAGTTCTTTACAGCTCCCAAATCTTCAGAGCCAGAGTACAGTCCAGCACATTAATGTGTCTGGCCATTAACGTGCTCTTCCAACTGCATAGCTCCACATTCAGTTTGTGGTGGTCCTTTAATCTAGCTGTTCAGACTCAGTAGACAGCCACTCCACTACCTCCCTCCACCTCGGTGACAACTTTCCTCCCTTGCCTCACAGATATTATGCAGGATGCAACAGGCAGCTATAATCATTGAGGTATTTTTTTCACTGAGATACCATTTTGTGAGTAAACATAGTCAACATACCTCCCAGTTTACTAAAAGTATGTTCAACTGTAATTTTGCACCTGCAGTTGAATATTTTCATGGTGTGGTCAAGGTGGCTAGTGTGTGGCTTTGAGCCATGGGAGTAGGTTGGGCTAGGTCTCCCAGGATTACTACTGGCATTGCATTATTGCCAATGGTAATCCACTGGTTGGAAAAGAATGTTCCTGCTTCTGAACAGTCCTGTGTTCTTAAAGATGTGAGCATCATGCGTCTTCCCATGCTGATATTGGTGAAACATCTCTGGTGATCCCTGAACACTTGTGTATCCAAAAGTAGCCATTTCTTTTGATGTACTCTGGCAACGTGGGCTGGTGCCAAAGTAGGAATGTATGTGCCATCTATCGTTCCACTGCAGCATCAACACAAGCAGCCAGGTATGCACACACTTGAGTGATATACTAACTTTGGTGGCTGTATGCTGTTGTAATTTGCATTGACCAAAGTTTGTAGTGTAGACATGGCCTTAGACCACATCAGCCCCCTCTGAGTCTTTCCATTGAATCCACCTTCATGTGTACATCAAATACAAGCTTAATATCTTTACCTTTTTGAGGCATTTTCATAATTTAACTAATCTAGTACTTATTATGATATTGATCCCTGCCTTTGTTGCTCTACCAGCATTCCCAGCCTTTAATGTCCACTATTCAGCTTTGCTCTTAAATGTGGCCATGTTGCCCCTTTTGCATGAGAAAATCTTCCTGATTAAAATCCAAATAGCCACTGCTTTCTTTCTTCAAATACTTCCTTAAGGCTAACCTCTATGATACCTACAAAACCCACCCTTTTAATTATAGCTAGACACGTGACAACCTATGTTTATTACTTCTGTACTCCCTCCCTTGCTCTAATCCCAACTAAAAGGTAAAAAACACAAAAACTCCAAACAAAAACTAACAAAGCTATGCCAATTCTTTTTCTATGCGAATTTGTATGTTTAATCCATATTCTCTACCCTTCTTCTGTTTGTATTTTTAAACAGTAAGTAAGATTTTCAGGGCAGAGATTCTCCTCTTCTGTATTGGTTGAGTGGCCAAGAGAAAGGAGCCTCAATCCAGATTAAGACCTCTGGGTGCAATCCTAATTTGCAACTACTAGTAAATGAAAGCAAATTCTAGTTGGACAATTTGCTCTTCAAGACAAAGAATAGGAATATACAAACCCAGAAATGTATATTAAAGCACTATAAAAGAAATTTCAAGCTATCAACCATAGAACTAGTTAAAATATCCAGTGGTTTCCCTTTCAAAACACACTACATGGGTGTTATCTAAACTTCATTCAAACATGTATGAAAGTTGCTTTTGTAAACAATGTGTGTACTTCAAAGATCTTGCCATCAAACCAATATTATCTATGCCTTCCATTCCAGCATTCACCATAACAGCCAAAGAGTTTAGCCTCCACCTTCACTGGCATTCTGCCTTTTACACATAAATTTTTGACATTAAGAGCATGTCCTCTGTCAATTTTCTTGAAGATAATTTGTTCATCTTGGGAGATTACAGGTAAATCCAAACACTACCAGTTAGGTGGTCTGTTCCCATCTGTTTCACTTATGTATCAGCTGTTCTTCAGTTGCTTGGATTATGTCCAGTTTAGCACAATTAAACTGTAGATGAGAACTTTTCAGATGGCTCCATCTGTTTCTACCTTTTGATTTTTAGATGACAGATTAAGTAGTTGAGGTTGGGTTTTGTGTCTGAAACTCTGTGCCTTATTTTGCTGTTTAATACCTTCTGCAAGTTAACATTTGCAAGAGATTGTTTTTAACTTTATAGAATTTGTTGTTTCCAACATTAAGGTGCCAACATCAACGTTAATACTTGATTTTATTTAATATTGGACTAATCTGAAAATGTATGTAGCAAAATATATGCAATATGTGCAATTTTATTGAAACAATACCATTTTGAAGGTAGCTCATATAGTCTCATTGCATGATCATGTGTTACTAGTTAATATAATGTCTTTATTAATGGTGGAACTATGTTTCTTTGAATGGTCAGTGTAGACATAAGGACATAACATAAGAACGGCCGTTATTGGGTCAGACCAAAGGTCCATCTAGCCCAGTATCTGTCTACCGATAGTGGCCAATGCCAGGTGCCCCAGAGAGAGTGAAGCTAACAGGCAATGATCAAGTGATCTTTCTCCTGCCATCCTTCTCCATCCTCTGATGAACAGAGGCTAGGGACGCCATTCTTTACCCTTCCTGGCTAATAGCCATTTATGGACTTAGCCACCATGAATTCATCCAGTTCCCATGCATGTGAGATGGGACTTTTTGAGTAGCTGTGTCTGTCAGGGCTGAACATGCTCCTGGACAAGGGCATAGAGTGTGTAGTCAGAGTCCTCTTTGTTTCTTCATCTTGCTTGTGGTAAGAGATGGAACTGAGTGTCTGACTAAGCACTTTCTTAAAACTACAAAGTCATTCCTTTTTTTCACTAATTCTGTTAAGAAAAAATTCATTTTCAGTTTACTTCCTTGAATTCGATCTGAAAAGAAGAATCCTCTAGTAATTCCCTGTATACCTCCTCTGTACAGTGAGGCAAGGAGCTCTGTGCCAACTGCCATGCCTCATGGTGGACTCAAACCCTGCTTGTATTGTGAAGGACTCACTGAGGGACACATCTGATATATCTTCTGGGAGTTCCTTATCAGTTACTTGGTGTGCTGGGCATTGTCCTCAATGACCCCCCAAGTCCAGGAATGCTCAGGTCAAGTTACTTCTGTTGGAATAATCCATGTAGGTAATTTCAGAACCAAGAGACTCCCATCATCAATCTCCATTGCACACTCAGCACTGTCGTAAATGCAGCAGGTTTTATGAATGTGAGGCTGTTATGTGGCTCCCATCTAAAGCCCTATCATCACCTTCAGGAGCTGCCTTTCTGTCTTGATCAACTGTCACATTAGACCAAAGGGTATTGGACATCATCACATATTGTTACTTATTCACTTGCTCACCTTACCCATTCCTCTTCAGATACTTTTCTCAAGAGAGCTTAAAAAAAATTAGTTTTGTTGCTTTGGCAAGGAGATACGTAAGGAGTGCAGGAGAAGAGGCGTCTACTTCAGATATTTTCTCTTCTCGAAGAAGGTCTTCATCTTATCTTAGTTCTGAGAAGACTGGACAAATATATAAATTGCTTTTGTCATTCCATCTCTGCAGGTTTAATGTTGGTTCATGGCTCTGAACTTGCAGGATGTGTACTTCTACATAGTCATCTGCCCAACCCACAAGATGTACTTGAGATTCACAGTGGAGCCAAATCAGTACCAGTACAAGGTACTGCCATTTGGACTTTCCACAGAATCCAGAGCCATTACAAAATGTCCAGCAGTGGAAGGGGTGCACAGGTGAAGATGACACATACACATTTACCTTCACCTGGATGATTGGCTGATCAGGGCAGATCCCAGCAAGAGGAGATGATGAGCCTAGAAGAGCTCTCTGCTTGCCTGGCTGGGTCTCCTAGTTAACTATGGACATTTTTTTTTTAAAATTCCATCTGAGGATAGAATTCATAGGAGCTTTGATTCCAGGTTGGAGAGTGTATATCTTCCTGAGGAAAGCATGTACCTGCCTGCTATCACAACAGCTTGAGAGAAAACCAGCTATGATAGTACGGGCCTGCATTGAAGTATTGCACCACACATTGGTATGCACATACAGGAGACCACATGCCATAGTTCCTTGTGTCCCCTACAACTCCGGCTCAAGTCAGCAGGAAAATCTGGGTTTCATCTCATGTCCTTGCAGGACTAACATGGTGGTTGTAACCCAAAAATGTGTAAAGAAGGGTAATGTTCTCAAACCCCTTCCCAGCAAGGACATTAATCATGGATGCATCAAATAGAGGTTGGGGATTCCCCCCAGACCACTAATAATTAAAGAGGGAATAGTAATGAACCCAGGAAGTGTGGGCCTTTGGAGAGGAGGAGCAGTTACCCATCACTGCGTTCAGCTGGAGGAATGAATGTAGTGCTCCAGTGTCATTACTGATATCTTGTGTCTGTGGAAAGGAAGTATGGTCCATGCAGTGGTTAGGGTACTGGCTTAGGGTACATGAGACTCGGGTTCAATTTCCTGTTCAAGCATGGACTTCTGTGTGGTCTTGGGAAGTCACTTAGCCTCTCTGTGCCTCAGTTCCTCATCTGTAAAAATGGGGATCATATCTCACAGGATTTTGTGAGGATAATTATACTAAAGAGCTTTGAGATCTACTGATGACAGACAACATATTACTGTTGAAAGCTGCACTGAGATCCAGTGCTATGATTGTGGAAATGACTTTAAGGTCACATTTTCGATGCCACGTGAGCTCTTTATGCTTTGCTCTGGTCTGAACCCTGATTGCAAGATATTTAGAATGTTGAGGGGTGCTGGGTTTGGTTCTTCCTCCTGGGATGGTACTCAGCTTTACTCAACCCTTCTTGAAGATTTAGAAAACATGTATTTTTCATAGCTTGGTAGATGTGCTTTTCTGAAGGAAGCATGGATTATTTCCATTAGTACTGGGCATAATTGTTTTTTTGGCTGGCTTTCACTAGCCAACAGGGGTATGGTGCAGCTTCATAAATTGTGAATGTATTTTTTTATTTCAGGGCTTCTGAGCTTTTAAGATGTGTGAGGGACAAACTCAGAGGTTGGAGGGTTTATGATACAATCTGGTCAGAGGTGGAATTCTCCCTTCATGGTTCTTTTTCAGTTGTTAGTATACCTTTGATCATCTCCTCTTCATGTCAGGCTGGAACTGTCAGGCTGGAAGGAGGTCACTAGTGGAGTCCCTCAAGGATCGGTTTTGGGACCGATCTTATTTAACCTTTTTATTACTGACCTTGGCACAAAGAGCGGGAATGTGCTAATAACGTTTGCGGATGACACTAAGATGGGGGGTATTGCTAACACGGAGAAGGACAGGGATACTTTTCAGGAAGATCTGAACCACCTTATAAACTGGAGTAATAGAAATAGGATGAAATACAATAGTGAAAAGTGCAAGGTCATGCACTTAGGAATTAATAATAAGAATTTTGGATATACGTTGGGGGCGCATCAGTTGGAAGCGACGGAGGAGGAAAAGGACCTTGGGGTACTGGTTGATAGCAGGATGACTATGAGTCGCCAATGTGATACGGCTGTTAAAAAAGCAAATGCGATTTTGGGATGCATCAGGTGGGGTATTTCCTGCAAGGATAAGGAGATGTTAGTACCGTTATATAAGGCGTTGGTGAGACCCCATCTGGAATACTGTGTGCAGTTCTGGTGTCCCATGTTCAAGAAGGATGAATTCAAACTGGAACAGGTTCAGAGATGGGCTACAAGGATGATCCAAGGAGTGGAAGAACTGCCTTATGAAAGGAGACTCAAAGAGCTTGGCTTGTTTAGCCTGGCCAAAAGAAGGCTGCGGGGGGATATGCTTGCTCTCTCTCTCTATATATATATATGGGGGGTTAACGTTAGGGAGGGAGAGGAATTATTTAAGTTTAGTACTAATGTAGGCACGAGGACGAATGGGTATAAATTGGATATTAGGAAGTTTAGACTTGAAATTAGACGAAGGTTTCTAACCATTATGGGAGTGAAGTTCTGGAACAGCCTTCCGAGGGAAGTAGTAGGGGCAAAAGACTTTTTTCTGTCTTTAAGACAAAGCTTGATAAGTATATGAAGGGGATGTTATGATAGGATCGTTGATTTGGGCAATTGATCTTGGATTACCACCAGATAGGTCTGCTCAATGGTCTGCAGGGAGATGTTGGATGGGATGGGAACTGAGTTACTGCAGAGAATTCCTTCTTGGGTGCTGGCTGGTGAGTCTTGCCCACATGCTCAGGGTTTAGCTGATCGCCATATTTGGAGTCAGGAAGGAATTTTCCTCCAGGGCGGATTGGCAGGGGCCCTGGAGGTTATTCGCCTTCCCCTGCAGCGTGGGGCACGGGTCGCTTGCTGGTGGATTCTCTGCAGCTTGAGGTCTTCAAACCAATTTTGAGGATTTCAATAACTCAGTCCTGGGTTAGTGGTTGTTATAAAATTGGATGGGTGGGGTTCTGTGGCCTGCCTTGTGCAGGAGGTCAGACTAGATGATCATATTGGTCCCTTCTGACCTATGAGTCTGAGTCTATGTCAATTGATACTTGCATCTGTTGCTTGGACTACACAGTCTGAGTGATTAGCTAGTTCACAGTGCAGAATAGCTCTGCTGATAGTACTTCTACTGAGAGTTTCAGAGTAGTAGGCTTGTTTTGCCTTCTTTACTGCATTGGCATGGCCTTCTAAGAGTTATAGTACTGTTGGCAATGGGTTCAGTATTTTTCTTGACCACTCACTGATGGTCTTTCTACCTGTGTAGTTAATTTGTGAACTATGGTGATCATCTTGGTTGGTGTGGGAGTAATGTGTGACTTGGGGCCAAGATGTTGATGGCGTTAGATGGGTGGTTTGTCCTATTGTGCTCATTAGCACTTTGGCCTTGTATTTGGATATCTTGTTCTCCTAGGATTGAAGTAGAGCATTCAAGGGATCTTGGGAGTGGACCAGTTTTGGGGCTCTGATCTCTGCCTGTTTGAGGTAGTGGCAAGACTAGAAGAGTGGTCTGTCTCCAGTGTTCACTCCTTGACTGAAAGTAGGATCAGCATGTCTGACTGTACGTACGGATCCAGATACGGCCTAGGAGAATCCTATGGCTTCAATGTCAGTTATGAGATCAAGTACTCTTGTATCCTTCGTGTTGTCTATTTGGAGGTTGGGGTCACAGAGGAAGAGGAATCAGAACGATTCCAATACCACACTGGGAGAACCAGTTCCATTAGTTCCTCCAGGAAGTTGACAGGGCTTCCCTTTGTGAACCTGTACTAGGCATCCTAGGTTTCTCTTGTCCTTTGCCTCTTGTCTCTGGATAAACTCAAGGTGTTGGTTTCTGGGGTAAAGCATCTTCTGGATGCTGCTTCACTTTTTTTTTTTTGTATTTTGGCATCTGCCTTGGTTTGTGATATTTAGGGGTATTCTGTAGGGTGCTAGAGTAGGATTGTTTGGGGCATTGAGACATATCTGTAATACAAACAAGGTTGGGTGCATTATTCAAAATGAGATAATTGGTAGTGCTTCTGCTAACCTGTGCTCCTAATTTACTTAAAGGTGATATTTACAAGAGCCCTTATGGGCATAGGGACATAGGGGCCTAGGGGCTTAATTTTAAGCTCCAGTATCTGAAAATTAGACTTGTGTGTTTAATTTTTTTTTTAAATAGCTTTTTGTTAATGTTTTGAAAGTCTAGCTTTTCATTTGGTATTGGTGTAGAATGGTACAGCTTGTTCAAGGAGGACAGGCAGGGCAAAAAAGGGAGGGGAAAACAGAAAAAGTGGAAATGTCAGAAGTGTTAAATGTCTTTTTGTTTGTTTTTCACCAAAAAGGTTGGTTAGTGATTGGACGATCAACATAATGAATACCAGTGAAAATGAGAGAGGCTCTGCAACTGAAATAGGGAAAGAAGTTAAAAATTACATAGGTTAGATATCTTGAAGTCACCCAGGGCCTGATGAAAAATATCCTAGAATGCTCAAAGAGCTGACTGAAGAGATATCTGAGCCCTTGGCCATTATCTCTGAAAAGTTGTGAGAGATTCCAGAGGACTGGAAAAGGGCAAATATAGCACCAATATTTTTTTTTAAAAAAAAGGGGGAACAAGGACAACCCGTGGAATTAGAGACCAGTCAGTTTAACTTCACTACCCGGAATGATAATGGCGCAAATAATCATTTTGAAAACACCTACAAGATAATAAGGTGGTAAGCAATAGTTAGCATGGATTTGTCAAGAACAAATTTTGTCAAACCAAGCTAATAGCTTTCTTTGACAGGGTAGTGAGCTTTGGGGATGTGGGGGAAGCCTATCTTGACAGTCACAGCAGCTCTCAAATGTTCACCAGAACCTGCCTACAACTATTAGGTCACATGGCGGCCACAATATTTGTGGTAAGAGGAGGAAGTTACCTTGTGCAGTAATGAGGGTTCTTGAAGATGTATGTTCCTGTGGGTGCTCCACTAACCACCTTTCTCTCCTCTACTTCGGAGTTGACTAATTGAGCTCTGCGGTAGAGAAGGAAGTGAAAGTGTTGGGTCGTGTACATGCTAGATGAGGCGCGAGCAGCACCCTGAGACGACTACTGCTACCTAACTGAGCTCTGCAACCAAAAATCTCCAATCTGTGGTGCAGATATGCAGTGACACCTGAAGTGGATCACCCACAGGTGAACACATTTTGAAGAACCCTCGTTACTGCACAAGGTGTGTAACTTCCTCTTCCTTGTCCACCTCACAATAACGTATAACATCTATACCTTTTTTTTGAAAACTCAGGAATATTAGCCATGAAAATCTTTTTTAGAAAATTGTTAAACAGTAAAAATATCCCACCCAGCATATACAGATCAGTAACATCTGCTCCTCCAAATGCAACAGCAAAAAGCCTAACTACCACCACCACAAATTTCATTCATACTTCTCATTGTTTGCACTGGTATCAACTAGACATTGTCGCTTTCCTTTTTAGGTGATTAGATAAGACCACTGCAAATTCCACTCACACATATGCACAAACTTTAAACAGATTGAAGGTTGCTCCAGGGACTATAAGAATCACACAAAACCAGCCCTTTATAATGACTTACCTATGCCTTTTCCTCTAGACAATCACGTCTTTCAGTTTATAGAATTTATTCCATGCAGCATTATTCCCATAAATTTAAGTACAATAGGACAGTTGATTCTCAACCAGGAATAAGTACCCCTGGGAGTGCACAGAGATCTCCCAAGGGTTACATCAACTCACAACAGACTATATAAAGTCAGCGCAAACTAAAATTTCATATAGACAATTAGTTGTTTATACTTCTATATATACTATACACTGAAACATAATGTAATATACATTGAAATATAATGTAATATTTATATTCCAATTGATTTGTTTTATAATTATATGGCAAAAATTAAAATAAGCAATTTTTCACAAATAGTGTGCTGTGACACTTGTATTTTTATGTCTGATTTTTGTAAGCAAGTAATTTTTAAGTGAAGTGAAACTTGGAGTATGCAAGACAAATAATCTCCTGAAAGGGATACAGTAGTCTGGAAAGGTTGAGAGATACTTCAATAGGACAGTGGGGTTTTAATTACACCTGCATATCTGCTGTTACATTTGATAAGTAGGTGTGACTGGACCTTCATGCGTGATTGTGTATTTGTGGCTAGGTAGGAGTGAGATTGTGTACAAATGACATCAGTAGTCTGTTAACAGTTTGCTCCCTTGATTTTCAGGTTTTTAGGTAAATTTTGAACTATTTTGAGCAACCTTAATTACTCAAAAAAAGCTTTGGGGAGAAATAAGTAGTATTGGTACAATTTTAGGGTTTTATTCTGTGGCTTCTTTAAAATATTACTAAACAGCCCTTATGGAGCAGTATGCTTGGATAGTTTCTTAGGGAGTTAGCAAAAATTGCCACTTAGTTGTTGTGCTGGGGTAACAATGGACTTCCCTTTCCAGTTTATATTGTCCGTTTTCAGTAAAAGAATGTTGGTGCTAACTTAGTCATGGAAATTCTGGTGTCTAAGATAATCACTCAAGACTTGTTCCTGTTTCCTCTCTGTAAAGCACTGTGATTGAATTGTAGTCTTATAATTGTCACATTTATTCTGTAAATTTTATATAATATTTGAATAGGTTACTCACTGTTCTAAAAATTGTATCTTGCTGTGAATAGCTCGCAATAAACATCCGAAAGCTAGGACAAAACTTTATAAATAGATGTAAGTTAACCACTAGATGGAGTGCATTGTGCATACTTTAGGACTAGAAATATTATGTTTTGAAATAAAAGTTATGTTCTCAAGACAATGTTACATTTTTGTGCTTGTCATTTAATGTGGAAGGTATGTGTTAGAGTTAGGCTGGCTATGGACACATACTTCAAGTACTATAGGATGCCACTGTTATTTTTAAACTCTATTATAGTGTAGAGCCCATAGTTGACCCTTAGCTGCTGGTGCATGATTTACTGACAAGTAGTTATGCAGAGGGAATTCCTGATGTATCAGTGAACGAAAATGCGATAAAACTGAATCTGTGTTTCTCCTATATTGAATGGGACTTGATATGAAAATATGGAATTTTCTGAAATATTAATGGCTAATGACTTTAAGCCATAAGTTCTGATATTTATGATCACTTACGTGCGGTGAGTTGGTATTTTTACTACTTCGAGTATGTCAGTGTGGATCCCATTCTCAATGCAGGTGGGCCTTATGCACTTGAGATTGGGCTGGTTGGATGGGGTGGAGGTTTGGGGGGGCAATCGGGATGGGGAACGGGGGATTGGATAAGGAGCAGCGGGTCCCAGGGGGCATGTTATGGGGTGTGGACAGGGATCGGGACAGGGAGCAAGGGGAGTTGTGTAGGGGGTGGGGTCCCAGAGGGGGTCAAAGGACAAGGAGCAGTGGGAGTTGGATGGGTTGCCAACTCTGAGGGAGGTGGACAGGGGGTGGAGGCCAGGCTGTTTGGGGAGGCACAGCCTTCCCTACCTGGCCCTCCATACAGTTTTGGAACCCCGATGTGCCCTCAGGCCAAAAAGTTTGTCCACCCCTGGTCTAGATCAATGTGCAGCTTGTTCTCCATGAAGACTCTGAAATCCAGAGATACCTGTCTCAAACTCTGCCTCCTAGAGCAAATCATCTGGCTAACTTCTGACCAGGAGGGGAGACATTCCACCTCAAAGGTGGACCCAATACTTGTTAAATCCTTATCTGGCAGTGCCCCATGCTAGCTGGCATGTCATCCATAAGATCAGTCATGACAAATAGGTATCAAGCAAAAAACTTGTCAGTAGAGTTTACATCACTACTAACATGTTCTGGCACTGAAGACCACTACCATAAGATAAGGCAGGACTGATCACAGGGACAGACATGACTCCTGACACCAGTCCTTGTCCTCCCTCAAAGAATCTTGGTCACCAGCCCTCCAGGGAACAACCCAATATATCTCCTCCTTTTACAAAGGCTAGTTATGCAGGTTCAGCCTTCAGTTTGGTGCTGAAGAAATACCGCCTGACATAGTCATCAATACTGGTGGCACCCTATCCATCAGCACAGTCCTTAGAATCACTGAGTGTACTGGCTGGCTCCTTACTAGAGGAATCTGCATTGTTCCCCGGCTACTTCCTTGACACCAAAACCTTCAGTCTACAGTGGAACATATTCCTGACCTTCCACTACTGAGGTGTCATCAGAAGTCCACATTGCCCTTCAGCTACATTGACTCCCCATCAGTCACCAGGGCAGATACCTTCACCCACATTCAGTAGGGTCAGGAGAGGGCCAACACACGTGTTACAGGCATGACAACGGCCTGGGCAATCTTAGTTGAACCAGCCATATAAGTATAATGTGCTGCCATTGCCACCCTGGGCTTATTGGGAAACCTCTGTCCTGTGCTTCAAGGAGTCAAATTAACTTCCTTTCCTAGAAAGTGGATAAGATCCTGCTCTCCATCTGCATCTCTGGTCAGACCACCATCAGGAGATTATCAGCGGATCCCTTCCCCTCCCAAGGACCTCTCATTGTCAACTCCAAACAAAGCTGTGGTTTTGGTCTTCGTAATGGTGCAGGACAGCTGAAATGTCAGTGATAGATGAAAAAGCTCACAAGTTATGATGTTGTACATTTGGCTGTATCTGCCAAGATTGCTTTATCCACCGACTGCATTCTGGACTTAGCTAAAACCTTGTGGCATACTCCAGCTTCTTTACCACAATGCCTCAAAGCAGAGAAGTGTTATCAAGAGCCGCAAAAAGGATGCAAACAATTTTACACTGATACCACACCAGACACAATCTCAGACATGCATGAAAAATCTAAGCATGCAAAGAGTAGTCCCAAGAGGAGAGATTCTACGAAATTGGACTTGTTTGGTGAGAAATCATATTCGTTGGTGTCATTACAGCTTCAAATCACCAGCTATCAGGTCCTAAATATATTATGTTCCAGTGTATCCTCTCTTGATATCAAGTATCAGAGGGTAGCCGTGTTAGTCTGGATCAGTAAAAGCAGCGAAGAATCCTGTGGCACCTTATAGACTAACACGTTTTGGAGCATGAGCTTTCGTGGGTGAATACCCACTTCCTCAGATGCATGTAATGGAAATATCCAGGGGCAGGTATATATATGTGTGCTAGCAAGCAAGCTAGAGATAACGAGGTCAGTTCAATCAGGGAGGAGGAGGCCCTGTTCTAGCAGTTGAGGTGTGAAAACCAAGAGAGGAGAAACTGATTCTGTAATTGGCAAGCCATTCACAGTCTTTGTTCAATCCTGAGCTGATGGTGTCAAATTTGCAGATGAACTGAAGCTCAGCAGTTTCTCTTTGAAGTCTGGTCCTGAAGTTTTTTTTGCTGCAGGATGGCCACCTTAAGGTCTGCTATAGTGTGGCCAGAGAGGTTGAAGTGCTCTCCTACAGGTTTTTGTATTTTGCCATTCCTAATGTCTGATTTGTGTCCATTTATCCTTTTCCGTAGAGACTGTCCAGTTTGGCCGATGTACATAGCAGAGAGGCATTGCTGGCATATGATGGCGTATATTACATTGGTGGATGTGCAGGTGAATGAACCAGTGATGGTGTGGCTGAGCTGGTTAGGTCCTGTGATGGTGTCGCTGGTGTAGATATGTGGGCAGAGTTGGCATCGAGGTTTGTTGCATGGATTGGTTCCTGAGCAAGAGTTATTATGGTGTGGTGTGCAGTTACTGGTGAGAATATGTTTCAGGTTGGCAGGTTGTCTGTGGGCAAGAATTGGCCTGCCACCCAAGGCCTGTGAAAGTGTGGGATCATTGTCCAGGATGGGTTGTAGATCCTTGATGATGCGTTGGAGGGGTTTTAGCTGGGGGCTGTATGTGATGGCCAGTGGAGTCCTGTTGGTTTCTCTCTTGGGTTTGTCTTGCAGTAGGAGGCTTCTGGGTACACGTCTGGCTCTGTTGATCTGTTTCCTTATTTCCTCGTGCGGGTATTGTAGTTTTGAGAATGCTTGGTGGAGATTTTGTAGGTGTTGGTCTCTATCTGAGGGGTTAGAGCAGATGCGGTTGTACCTCAGTGCTTGGCTGTAGACAATGGATCGTGTGATGTGCCCGGGATGGAAGCTGGAGGCATGAAGGTAGGCATAGCGGTCGGTGGGTTTTCGATATAGGGTGGTGTTAATGTGACCATCACTTATTTGCACCGTGGTGTCACAAAAGTGGACCTCCCGTGTAGATTGGTCCAGGCTGAGGTTGATGGTGGGGTGGAAGCTGTTGAAATCATGGTGGAATTTTTCCAGAGTCTCCTTCCCATGGGTCCAGATGATGAAGATGTCATCAATGTAGCGTAGATAGAGAAGGGGTGTGAGTGGACGAGAGCTGAGGAAGCGTTGTTCCAGGTCGGCCATGAAGATATTGGCATATTGTGGGGCCATGCGGGTGCCCATAGCAGTGCCACTGATCTGGAGATATATATTGTCATCAAATTTGAAATAGTTGTGTGTAAGTATATAGGCACAGAGCTCAGCAGCCAGTTGTGCTGTGGCATCATCAGGGATAGTGTTCCTGACAGCTTGTATTCCATCTGTGTGTGGGATGAAACTGGTTCTGTAATTGGCAAGCCATTCACAATCTTGCAGAACGCAATGCCATCCACAGCCTCAGAAACCACCCTGACATTATCATCAAAGAGGCTGATAAAGGAGGTGCCGTTGTCATCATGAACAGGTCTGACTATCAAAAGGAGGCAGCCAGACAACTCTCCAATACCAAATTCTACAGGCCACTTCCCTCAGATCCCACTGAGGAATACACTAAGAAACTACAGCATCTACTCAGGACACTCCCTACACTAACACCAGAAGAAATCAACATACCCTTAGAGCCCCGACCAGGGTTATTCTATCTACTACCCAAGATCCACAAACCCGGAAATCCTGGACGCCCCATCATCTCGGGCATTGGCACTCTCACTGAAGGACTATCTGGATATATGGACTCTCTACTCAGACCCTATGCCACCAGCACTCCCAGCTATCTCCGCGACACCACTGATTTCCTGAGGAAACTACAATGCATTGGTGACCTCCCAGAAAACACCATGCTAGCCCCATGGATGTAGAGGCTCTCTACACAAACATCCCACACACAGATGGAATACAAGCTGTCAGGAACAGTATCCCTGATGATGCCACAGCACAACTGGCTGCTGAGCTCTGTGCCTTTATACCTACACACAACTATTTCAAATTTGATGACAATATATATCTCCAGATCAGTGGCACTGCTATGGGCACCCGCATGGCCCCACAATATGCCAATATCTTCATGGCCGACCTGGAACAACGCTTCCTCAGCTCTCGTCCACTCACACCCCTTCTCTATCTACGCTACATTGATGACATCTTCATCATCTGGACCCATGGGAAGGAGACTCTGGAAAAATTCCACCATGATTTCAACAGCTTCCACCCCACCATCAACCTCAGCCTGGACCAATCTACACGGGAGGTCCACTTTTGTGACACCACGGTGCAAATAAGTGATGGTCACATTAACACCACCCTATATCGAAAACCCACCGACCGCTATGCCTACCTTCATGCCTCCAGCTTCCATCCCGGGCACATCACACGATCCATTGTCTACAGCCAAGCACTGAGGTACAACCGCATCTGCTCTAACCCCTCAGATAGAGACCAACACCTACAAAATCTCCACCAAGCATTCTCAAAACTACAATACCCGCACGAGGAAATAAGGAAACAGATCAACAGAGCCAGACGTGTACCCAGAAGCCTCCTACTGCAAGACAAGCCCAAGAGAGAAACCAACAGGACTCCACTAGCCATCACATACAGCCCCCAGCTAAAACCCCTCCAACGCATCATCAAGGATCTACAACCCATCCTGGACAATGATCCCACACTTTCACAGGCCTTGGGTGGCAGGCCAATCCTTGCCCACAGACAACCTGCCAACCTGAAACATATTCTCACCAGTAACTGCACACCGCACCATAATAACTCTTGCTCAGGAACCAATCCATGCAACAAACCTCGATGCCAACTCTGCCCACATATCTACACCAGCGACACCATTACAGGACCTAACCAGCTCAGCCACACCATCACTGGTTCATTCACCTGCACATCCACCAATGTAATATACGCCATCATATGCCAGCAATGCCCCTCTGCTATGTACATCGGCCAAACTGGACAGTCTCTACAGAAAAGGATAAATGGACACAAATCAGACATTAGGAATGGCAATATACAAAAACCTGTAGGAGAGCACTTCAACCTCCCTGGCCACACTATAGCAGACCTTAAGGTGGCCATCCTGCAGCAAAAAACTTCAGGACCAGACTTCAAAGAGAAACTGCTGAGCTTCAGTTCATCTGCAAATTTGACACCATCAGCTCAGGATTGAACAAAGACTGTGAATGGCTTGCCAATTACAGAACCAGTTTCTCCTCTCTTGGTTTTCAGACCTCAACTGCTAGAACAGGGCCTCATCCTCCCTGATTGAACTGACCTCGTTATCTCTAATATACCTGCCCCTGGATATTTCCATTACATGCATCTGAGGAAGCGGGTATTCACCCACGAAAGCTCATGCTCCAAAACGTCTGTTAGTCTATAAGGTGCCACAGGATTCTTTGCTGCTCTCTTGATATCTTAATTCCTGTAAGAGATGAGAGAGAATATCTTGGGGGACCAGCTGGTAGCGAAGATGTTCTTCCAAGCAGTTATCGATGCATCGGATGCAGCTGTAGGTCCATGACCACTGCTGTGTTCATGCATAGGGCTTCGTGGTTGTGAGCCTCAGACCTTCCTAAGGTGGTGCAGTTCACCCTTGAGGATTTTCCCTTTGAGGGAACAGAAATCTTCAGTGAGTCCAACCGATAATTCTTTATATTTCCTCAAGAATTCTAGTGCTACTTTATTCCTAATGAGTGTATATACACAAAGTTTGAACCACAAGCCCTTCAGATACCAAATGCCTGCCGACAGAGGGCATCTTCCTACTGGCAAAGTAGACCTTCCAGCTACCCATAGAGGAAGAACCCCAGACACTTCAGGAAGAGAAGATTGTCTTCCTTGACTGTCTCCCTACACCTGTTTCTAGGCAGCACATTTTGATGTGAGCATCAAGAGCATACCAAAACCTCTCAAGAACCAATCCCTACTTTTGGCTTTTCCTTGCACCTTTCCACTGGGCTTGATCTGCAGTAACTGACCCATGTGAGCTTAAAGTTGTTACCCATGGCTACCCCAACTATTTCCTGCCCCTCTTCAGGGGCTCTTCTTGTGAGAGCCAACTAAAATAAGTGGCTACGTTACCACAGAGAGAGCATCTCTAGAGAATGGGAGAAGAGGTTTCAGTTCCCCAATATTTCTTTATCCTAAAGAGAAAAAGATGGGTTTTCATCCTATCCTATAGCTGAGATTAAACAAATATATATAATATAGTCTCAGGTTCAGGATGATAACACTAGCTTTAATCATGCCATTTTTTCAGTCTCAAATTTAGTTTGTGGTTCTCGAGTTGCAGGCTGTGTACTTCCACATTTGCCATCTATCTGGCCCACAGAATGTACCTGTGATTTGCAATGGGGCCCGCTCAGTCAGTACAAGGCCTTACCGTTCCTCTCTCCAGAGCAGTCTTCACAAAATTTCTAGTCATAGTGGCTGTCTGTGGGAATCTAGGTCTGTCTATAAGTAGAGGTATCGGAGGCAAATGCCATCAGGCTGTCTGTACAGCCCTGAACTACATTCTCTAACTATTCACCTAACTTCACCTTCTAATGAACTACAGGAAATTGTCTAATTCTGTCATAGGTGATAAAATTCTCAGGAGCTCTGATCCACTGGAAATCAGTCCTGGCATATCTCCCTGAAGATAGATTTCCACCTTCTACAATTAATTACCAATCTCAGATTGATTCCAGCAACAATAATTTAGAGCTGTTCCTTAGTTCACTCATCTATAAAATGGAGATGATACTTGTCCACCTCTGAAGTGCTTCATGGCTGGACAATGCTCTGGCCAGGAGTAGGCAACCTATGCTATGCGTGCCGCCTTCGGCACGCGAGCTGATTTTCAGCGGCACTCACACTGCACGGGTCCTGGCCACCGGTCTGGTGAACTCTGCATTTTAATTTAATTTAATTTTAAATGAAGCTTCTTAAACATTTTTAAAACCTTATTTTATATACAACAATAGTTTTAGTTATATATTGTAGACTTATAGAAAAAGACCTTCTAAAAATGTTAAAATGTATTACTGGCACGCAAAACCTTAAATTAGAGTGAATAAATGAAGACTTGGCACACCACTTCTGAAAGGGTTGCCGACCCCTGCTCTAGACATGTTTTTTATATCTGTCAGGTGACATGGCTTCGGCAGAGCCGGAGTCACCTGCTGGAAAAAATTGAAAAATATCTTTACATATCAACGTTAACTATTTTACTATGTATCAACTTTTAGCAGAAACTTCAAACTAATATGTCATTAACTTTTGTATATTTGGTTTGGGTGCAGTGGGAACCATTAGTTGCTGAGGTGTAGAATAAGAATTCAGTCCCCTTTCCTGCCTCTACAAAGGGGGGCAAAAGATGAATTCCTTGGTGTTCCTCCTTCCTCCATTCCTACCCCCACCACACAGGTGTTAACAAAAGCTTCAGCTACCTATGAGATACTAAAAATGAGAACCAACTCCCATGCCGCCTTAGTGCTAAAAGCCTCAACAGTCCCTTATTCAGCTGTTCAAACTACAAGCTTTCCTTCAGTTTCAGGATAAAATCCATAGCTTTTAATTCAAAATTAAAAACATTTGCTCTTTTTTCACAGACTAACAAAATGATCTTGATTCTGACATACAGTAATTTTGAGGTTGTCACTCCACATTTCAATGCGTGTTTTGTCTTGATTTCTAATACACCCACCTCCGTTTTCAACTAGTGAAAATTACGTAAAACAGGTGATGTATGTAAGAATAACTTTTCTGATTTTCAGCATCACTTAAGGGCATTTACACATTATCATTCATAAAGACACCAAAACAAGTTGTGGATCAGAGTGTTGACTGTCATGATGAAGTTGTGTTAGGACTCTAAATGTGGATATGATGCGTTATGTAACCAATAGTTTTGTGTACGTACTTAAAATTTCATTCTATATTTTTGTTCCAGAAGTGGATATTAATCAGAACTACATAATCATTTGGCCATGGTCTTTTTTTGCATGGCTATTGACTATTAGCCATTGAGAATTAAACAGTCATTTTTCTAGTAGACAGGAATTTACAATAGGTGCTGAAGTTAGAGGTGTGGCAACATCCCCTGGCTTGAAGTGGTTTCTGTCAGATACAGGGTTTACAGTTTTTTTCAATGAATCTCAGCATCCTCACTATATAAATTGTTCCAGCAACGCTGGAACTTACTAATTGTTTGTCATGTGAAGGAGAGACATGAAAAGACTTGTCAATCTTCTGTTCCCTTGTGGATAGCTATCAGCTGGCTATTATATATTCAGGCATAGGCTTGTTTGAAATAGGTTTATACAGTAACAAGTAATGTGTTTCCATAGCAGCTGTAGTCTAATGATTTTCCTCACTTGACTTTTTTTTGCTCCTCATCAGTTTTGAAGGGCAGTATTAAATAACAAAAAGCATATTTAGGTTAAGTAAAGACCTGTTTGCTAGTACGAACTCTGTGCTAAGCATTCTGGGAGAGTTCTTGCAGCAGATGAAGGTTCTTTGTGGCTAGCTGCAGAAACTGCAGCACTATCTTCGCAGTTTTTTTTATCTTGGATATGTTCTGAAGATCTTTGAAAAACAGGAATCAGAAGCTGTTTTTAAACTATATGGAATACTTTTTCAGCTGTATCATACAGTAATAGCATATGGTGAGAGCATCCTATTCGAGAGAATTTTACAGCTGAGCTGTCATTTTGTTTTTCCATCACCCTCCTATTTTATTGTCTAAGACTGGATTTTTGGCAGTCTCCTGTTTAACTAAACAGGTTTGCATTATAGTAGCTGGTGGCTTTTATTTCAGTGAGGTACTTGATCCTGGACCTGAAGATGGTACGAAGGATAATTGTTCCTGTGGAGCAAAGGAAGAAATTCTGCAAATGGAGCCAGGGTTGCTAGAAATGCAAAATCAACACATTTGGAATGGGTTGCACTGCTAGTGTGGTTCTGTTTAAAGGCATTCGGACAGTTTTTGAAAGAAACTGTGCTTATATTTGCAAACATCAAGGAGAAAATAATGCCCTTGAATATACAGCACACAGTTTGACCAATGAGGATTCAGGACTATTGATTCATTCATCCCTGGTAAATACTGACTTGTTTAACATAGTTTTTATTAGTGAGTGAAATTAAAAAGCCACATAATATGTATCTAATATCTATTGTATAAAATGAATTTAATATTGTAGACTATGCACTTGCAGGAATGTCGTGCATTACACATGTGTGCATACAAGCATAGATACAAAAGCTTAAATGTTTTATAGATTTGTACTGATATAGCTTTGAAGAAGCTTTGACTCTTGATAGAGGGTTTACATGTGCCCATAGACTGCAGTTTGCTACTGTTAGATCTTATAAGGTATTTATCTTACTTTAAATGACTAAGACAGATTATTATAATATTTGGAAAAAGAAAGAAACCTTATGACTATTGATATGCTAGAAAAACCCCAATGCAGGTTTAAATTTTTCATTTTCACATGAACTTACTAGGAGTGGGTTTTTTTAGGAAATACACTACTAAAGTAAACTAAACTGGTGAAAGGGGTAGGAGAATATGCTAGAAGAAAAATCTTTATGGGACAACTAATTGCTTTCTAAATGTCTTCTGGGTTTTTTTGAGGCTTTCTAGGTGTTGTCTGATACACAGGAAACAGTCCCACCTCAAAGCCTATCTTCATACTCCCCAGACTGGTGACACACACACGCGTCAGATGTATTGCATCCGGACCCAAGGGGGTGGAAGCGGGCACCAGTTGCTGACCAATTCACAAAGTGATTTTTGGCAGATTTGTAAGGTTATTTTAAATGCTGCATGCACTGCTCATATTAGCTTCTCTGTCGCTGACAAGCTGGATAGAAGAGCTGGGTGGGTGGGTGTTGAGGGTACTGTTTAGGTGTTGAGATTGAGACTAGCTGCAGTTAAGGAGAGCTTATGCTTTCATCAGGGCATTGTAGAAATTCAACGGTATGCTTGACTTTTTTTTAATAAAGTCTCAATTTTTTAATACTCATCTTGGCCCTTTTTTTCTTCCTACGTTCTGGCTATAACAAAAGACTTAATCTAATGCAGGGAATAGGGGCTTTCTGAAGATAGGAATAGAGGCTGAAAATTTTGACCATTCTCCTCACATACATTGAGTAATTTTAGAAAATATATCCTCTGTCTTAAGTAGTTATGTTTATATTTTGAAAATGTGTGTGTATTTAAGTAAAAGCTGACATAAAAGAATGGCATCTTTAAACTACCTCAATCAGATCCTCTCTGTCAGCCATTTTAAAACCATTGGTCTCATTCCACAACTAATTAATTATTAAAAAAAATTATTTGCTGACTTTGAAAAAATCAGTTTATCTTGCACTAAAACCAGTATTAAGCATACAAAATAAACCCATAAAAACAAAAATCCTCAAACTGCAGTTAGCTCAGATTAGTTATATAAATCCACATATGTGAGTTTGCAGAGATATAGCAAAAATAATATAAGGCAGGGATGAGCTTTCATAACTTAAGGGCTAGAATGAAAATTTCTTGTATTGTTTTTACATTGTCACCTATTCCTTTGTTTTATATAGTAATTTTTTGTTCCAGCTGCTATTGTCCCAGGGTTCAGTTGATATTGGTTTAATTCAGCCTTACAAAATTGGCATATAAATGGGTCAGATTAGGCACAAAATTTACTTGCCTGCTGTTGCAATTATGGTGATATTTATGTGACAGACATGGAGCTGATCTAATTTTTGAATACTGTATATTGACCTAGTTATTGGGATATTAACTGTATGAATAGATTGGTTTAATTTAACAGGCTGTAAGGAAACAAGCAGGAAGGAAATAGTGGCTCAAGTTAAATGACCCCATGGTAAACACTTCAGGTTTATGAAACAGTGGGAGAGCAATTGTCTTTGAGGTGTCTGGCTTGCAGTGCAGCCTTAGGTAAAATGGTGCCCTAGATGAACTTATATTTTGGTGCCCCCCATTGCCCCTAACCCTTGCACTGTGCCCCCTGTGCCCCTAACTCCTGTACCCCCTTCCTGCGCCCCCATGGGGAAACTGACTAGGATGAATGGAGCAGCTGTCATTGCTGCTCTTCCGCTCCCACCCGGAGCACTGCTCCTCCGCATACCCGTAGGAGGCTCTGAGGTGGGGACTGAGGAGCAACATCAGGGCTCCCTGCATCCAGGTCACTTTCTCGACTTCGGTCTGTGTAAGGAGAGGGCAGGAGAGCAGCAGCTCCTCATGCCTCACAGCTCAGGTGAGGAAAGTGTCTTGGATGCAGGGAGCCCTGGTGTTGCTCCTTGCTCCCACCTTCCACTGCCCTACAGGGACACAGAGGAATGTTAGGCGTGGGGGAGCAGTATCTGTGCATCACCGCCCTCTTTTCCTCCTCCCCATATTCCTGCTTTGGGAGGAAGCAGGGAAAAATGTGGATGGCTCCAATGTGGTGCCCCTCTGCCAGCCAGGAGCAGTTTCTGACACCACACCGGCAGTGTTCACCTCTGTGCTGCTGCATGGTGCCCCCCAACCATGGTGCCCCCCAACCACGGCACCCTGGACAGTCACCCATCATAAAGGCTGGCCCTGTACTGATCTCCTAATGAGCTTACTGGGTTGGTTTGGTGCAGAAGGGTAAAAGCCCAGGAACTGACAAGAACAAAGGACCTCTGTCTGGGTAAAAAGGACACCCTCGAACAAGGAGGTAGCTGTTAGGAGAGCTGTTCCAGAAAACCAGATTAACACATGAACACCCACATGGGTGTCTGAAGAAGCTTAGCTAGTTCAGATCATCAGAGAATGCCAAACCTCAGGTATAAGAAATGCTTGTAGATTCTTTTGTTTTAAAATCTCATCATTTTATGCTTTCTTCTAATTTTTGGTAAATAAAATAGTATTTTTAGAAGGTTGTCTGGTCACTGTATATATCACTGGTTATGGAAGGGAAGAACAGCAGATGCTCAAAATAGTTGGACCTGCTTGTTAAGCAGCATGGTATATGGAATGCAATAGCCAAGTGCTTGGTCTAAGAGTGGGAGAAATGAATAATTCTGCCCTAGGAGAGGTAAAGGCATGAAGCTTGACACCTCAGTGAGACCAGGAAGGGGACAGAGGTGCAGCTCACTCTGCAACAAAGATAATTTAGTTTACAAAAGTCATGCAAGAAGAAATAGTTAAATTTTAAATTCTAGGATCGCAGATTGAATGAAAATTTGTACCATTTTCTCTAAATGCAGATTACTTTTGGGAGAAGAATTTGACTTTCCAGCCCTCAAGAATCATGTTTAAGAGCTGTGTTTGGAAGGGAGAGGCTACTGGGTTCCTATCATGGAGCTGATAGGACCACAAGAGATTAGCAAGGCATCACTTTGAACCTTGCAGCACAACAGATGGATATTTTCTCAAGAGTAACTTGTCTGCTAGGATGTATGTTTGAAATGCGAACAATCCCATTTTGTTTGTTTAGGAGATTGGGTGGTCTATAGTATTCTTGAGATACCATTAATTTGTAGATTAAATAATTGAAATAAGACTTTTACAGAGAACTCTGGTCTGGAATTTAAACAGTTGCTTCTTGGCTCTGGTTTAGGTAGCTCTGTCCTTTAGCTGTTGATAGACAACTGCCACTAAGCATTATTCCCTCCTGCAGCAGTTTTTCCTTCCCTTCCTTGCTCTAGTTATTTCAAGGCAGGTCAGGTACTTCTGAGATATTGTCACAATGACAACAGTGGATGCTAGTAGGTCCCTCCCCAACGTAAGAACAAAGCAGTAAGGACTTTGATTCCCCTGCATGAACAGTATTTGAAAACTTCCATGAATGGATAGTCTTTAGGAAGTAGTTCTTTGTTTTGGGAGAAATCTGTTTGCATAGTTGGATAACAATGAAATGGCGAGGGAGTAACTAAAGGTCCTGGACCAGATGCACTCTGCAGGAGTATTTTCTTTAGTATATATGGTGCTGAAGCAGTCAGGAGGTCTCCACCTAGTGTTAAATCAGAAGTGGCTCTGCTCTTCCATTGTCTACAAAAAAATTAAGGTAATCTGGAGAGAGGCTGGAAATTTACTTGCATGAGTTGATTTAGTGTGTGTCTGTTCATTGTTATCAACTTTCCTATTAAAATACTTGTTCTTCCCTTTGGGCCATGAGTATTTTCAACATACCACTTTCCTCTGGGATCTTGCCTCCAGGCTCAGGATCTGCAGGAAGAACTCAGTAGGGCTTCATGCCCAAATCGATAGAAATAATTTAGCCCAGGGTATTTTACATTAACCCCAGATAAAATTGAAGATCACAATGTGGATTTTAATCAATTTGGGTCTTCCTGCCTTTTTCCATAATGCAGTTGCTTCAATGAAAAGGTCCATTTACTAAATATTAAGCACTGGTTTTAATTTTAGTTCATATTAAGCTTCACGGAAACAAACCATTTTTTTAAAGAAGCCAAAGAGGAAGTTTTAAATAATTTTACTCAATTCTTTGCCTTTAAAGTTCTTCATATGTGTCCATTGCCTACATCTTTCATTTCATCTCACCTTTCTCCACTTTTTGGTCTTTGTTTTGCTTAACCCAATTATTCCCTTTGTCTCCTTCCACTCTTTGATTTATATCTGTTTCCATGCTGTCATCTATATACCTTTACCCCGGTATAACACTGTCTTCAGGAGCCAGAAAATCTTACCGTGTTACAGGTGAAACCACGTTACATCAAACTTGCCTTGATCTGCTCGAGTGTGCAGCCCCACTCCCCTGGAGCGCTGCTTTACCGTGTTACATCTGAATTCATGTTATATCGAGTCGCATTGTATTGGGGTAGAGGTGTACTTAGAGAGTCTTAGACTATATTTCAGAATTCCTTCTTAATATCCAATTATTTATTGAAGTTCTGTATTGGTATTCTTACTAACTGTGGGCTTGTCTATGCTGTTTTCATTCTGTCATATCCCATCCAAGTATAGAGAAGCCCTGTGTCTCAATGCCTTTCTGCACCTGGTCTGCTATCCCTTGACGACAAAATAATCTCTGAATACAAAGTGTACAGTGCTCACTTGATTTTTGATTATTTGCACTGTAAAAAAACAAAAAATATTTTTAAATTCACCTAATACAAGTACTGTAGTGCAACCTATTTATCGTGAAAGTTGGACTTACAGATGTAGAATTACATACAAAATAAACTGCATTAAAAAATAAGTGTAAAATTTTAGAGCCTGCAAGCTCACTCAGTCCTACTTCTTGTTCAGCCAATCGTTCAGAAAAACAAACTTGTTTACATTTTCAGGAGATAATGGTGCTCACTTCTTGGTTACACTGTCACCTGAAAGTGAGAACAGGCTTTCTTATGGTACTGTTGTAGCCGGTATTGCAAGATATTTACATGCCAGATGTGCTAAAGATTGGTCTAAAAGCTTCAACTACCATTCCAGGGGACATGCATCCATGCTGATTTTGAGTTCTGCTCAATAACAATCTATAACAGTGCAGACCGATTCATGTTCATTTTCATTATCTGAGTCAGATGCCACCAGAAGAAGGTTGGTTTTCTTTCTTGGTGGTTTGGGTTCTGTAGTTTCCACATTAAAATGTTGCTCTTTTAAGACTTCTGAAAACTTGCTCCACACCTTGTCCCTCTCAGATTTTCTAAGACTTCAGATTCTTAAACCTTGGGTCAAGTTCAGTAGCTATCATTAGAAATCTCACATTGGTACTTTCTTTGGTTTTGTCAAATCTGCAGTGAAAGCTGTTCTTAAAATGAACAACATGTGCTGGGCCATCATGCGAGACTGCTATAACATGAAATACATGGTAGAATGCGAGTAAAACAGAGCAAGGAATATACAATTTTTCCCCAAGGAGTTCAGTCACAAATTTAATTTAATGCGTTTTTTTTTTAATGAGCGTCATCAGCATAGAAACATCGTCTGGAATGATGGCTGAAGCATATCTTGCATGTAAATACTTTGCAATTCTGGCTACAAAAGTGCCATGCGAACGCCTGTCCTCACTTCCAGATGACTTTGTAAATAATAGAGGGCAACGTTATCCCCTGTAAATGTAAGCAAACTTGTTTGTCTTAGCGATTGGCTGACCAAGAAGTAAGACTGAGTGGATGCCTAGGCTCTGATATTTTACATTGTATTGTTTTGGAGTGCAGTTATATAACAAAAATATTCTACATTTGTAAGTTGCACTTTCATGACAGAGATTGCACAACAGTACTTGTATGAGGTGAATTGAAAAATGCTATTGATGATTTTTACAGTGCAAATATTTGTAATAAATGCACACTGATTTCAGTTATAACACAGAATACAATATATGAAAAATGTAGAAAAACATCCAAAATATTTATTTAATAAATTTCAATCAGCACTGGAAAAAATATTCAGAATGAAAACTGCAGGAAGCAACGTGACACCTGTAATTTTCAGTATGCTTGAACTGCTTTCTGTGCTGCTATACTAGTTTCAATCTTTTTCAGTTCTGTTCAGCACTTAATCTTTAAAATTGCTGCTTGGTAATAAAAGCATTGGGATACATTGTCAGATTTTAAAGATCTATAATGTGGCTTATATACTATGACTTGGCCCTCTAAAGGACTTGGTTAATGAATATTCAAGAATCTTTCAATTAATTCAGTCTGCAGTGGAAAAACATTTTTAATGTGAACGCCACTATGTTACTTAATTTTTGAATGCGAGATTCCCTAGATGTGAGAGGGAATACTGGCCATGTCCTCTCATGGATTCTGAAAGGCTGCATGCCAAAGCTCTGAATGTGATGAATTAGATAACTTTTCAAAAGCAGGATCAGGTATGATATCTACTAAAACAATCAAAAAATCTGCCAACCTAGTTCTTACACAAAGTAAAATTCTCAGCTAATTCCAAATGCCTTAATATAACCTGTTAACTCAACAGTATTATAAGCTTTAGATATTGCTGATTGTCATCTTCAGCATAAAGTCTAGTGACAGTAATACTTGTGAGTCCCTGGTGCATCTGAATACACTGGGATGTCAGAAGGACTAAGGGCTTGTCTACGTGGGGGAAATTCGTGTATTTCACTATAGCTATTCCAATCAATTGGCTATAGCTATTCTGGAATAACTTCCTGGGTGAAGACTTTCTTCTGAAATAAAAAAGTGATATTATTCAACAATAGTGTCCATTTAAGTTCGCTGTTAGCGCTGTGCAGGCCCTCAGGGAACCTGCCTGGGGACTGACTGGGGGAGGGGCCCCTACCCTGGGCCAAACACAGCCTGGGCAGCCTGGACCCAGATGCAGCCAGGGCACCCCTACTCGTGCCTGGATCCAGTCAGACTGTAGTCAGATCTATGTAAGAGGATTGAGCCAGCACTAACGTACATACCCACTGTGGAGATGTAAACCCCAAATAATGTTGTCTTGAGCTGTATAGAAATCTGCACAGCACAAGGTCATAAAAATTCACCCTCTCCCTCAAAGTGGAGAGAGAGAGATGCACAACTTCTTACCTCCCACGCCCACAACTACACAATCTGCATTATGTTATAAACAAGAAATAAGTTAACTATAAAAGGTTGATTTGAAGTGGTTTATAAAGGAGAGCAAGCAGAACAAAGCAGATTACCAAGCAAATAAAACAAAACACTTATACTAAGCTTAAGATCTTTAAGAGACTGGTTTCAAGAAGTAATTTCTCACCCTAAATGTTGTTTCAGGCAAGTTGCCGAATTTCTGTAGCTAAGAGTTCCAGTTATTTGTCTTTACAGATTAGACTCCTGTCTTAGTCGGAACTCAGCCCTTTCCTTTCCCACTGCTCAGTTCCTTTGTCACTTCAGGTACTTTCAGCAGTCTGTCTTTTTTGGGCAGGAAGGCAATGGAGAAGAGCCCTGTTTGCCTTATTTCCCATCCTTAAATAAGATTTACATAAGGCAGGAATCTTTTGTTTCCCAGTCTTGACCTCCCCATCCTTTTAGTGGAAAATTACTAGAAGTCCCAGATAATGTTTAGTACCAGTTGACAGGACCTGACCTAGTAGTGTCACAGCTTCATCCTAGGATGCCTCTCAGGAAGGGGAGAGATTAGTATAGTCAGTCTTATTGTTTCTTCCTAATGGCCCATCAATGCTGATAGCCTGTTGTCTGGTAGGTGTCTCCCAAATATACACACAGTTGTAATTGTTACATGGTCAATAACCTTTCCAGTGATTACCTTTCAAGACCTATCTTGCATAAAATATATCTCAGTTATGCCATAGTCATGTCATATAAGCATATTTCCATAAAGAATATGGGGTGTAATGTCACAATGTTTAATGGGGATTCCTGTGTGTGCATCACTCTGCACTTATCAGCATTGAATTTTATCTGCCATTTTATCACCCAGTCACCCACTTTTGAGATCCTTCTAACTCCCTTGGACTTAACTCTTGAATGATATTGTATCATCTGCAAACTTTGCCATTTCACTGTTTCACCCCCTTTTCCAAATAATAAATACGTGGAACAGGACAGGTCTCAACAAGGATCCTTGGAGAACTCTGCTGTTCTCCTCTTCATTGTAAAAACCGACCATTTATCCTACTCTTTGTTTCCTATCTTTCGAGCAATTACTGATCCATGAGAGGACCTTTCCTCTTATCCTGTGGCTACTTAGATTCCTTTAAGAGTCTTTGGTGAGGGACCCTGTGAAATGCTTTCTGAAAATCCAAGTTGTCATGAACATACAGCTAAGGGTAGCATAAAATCCTTCCTTTACCTGTAAAGGGTTAAGAAGCTCAAATAACCTAGTTGGCACCTGACTAAAAGGACCAATAAGGGGAGAAAATACTTTCAAATCTGTGGGAGAAGGTTTTTGTTTGTGCTCTGTGTGTTCTGTCTGGGATAGTGAGGAATTAAGACAGGAAAAATACATCTCCTAAAGCCATACCTAAATTAAGCATCTAAAATTACAAATTGTAAGTAATAAAAAGAATATGTTGTATTATCTTTTGTTTTAGCTTGTAAATTTTCCCTAGGTTAAGATGGAGGTTTATTCCTGGTTTTTTTTTTGTAACCTTAAAATTTTGCCTAGAGGGAAATCCTCTGTTTTAAATCTGGTTATCCTGTAAAATTACCTTCCATCCTGATTTTACAGAAGTGTTTTTACTTTTTCTTTATAATAATGTTCTGCTTTTAAAAACCAGATTGGTTTTTAGTGTCCTAAAAGCGCAAAGGGCTCATCTGTGCTCACCTTATTTGCTCTCAAGCCTCCCCAAGAAAGGGGGTGAAGGGGCCTGGGGGTATTTTGGGGAAATAGGAACTCCAAGTGGTCCTTTTCTTAAATCTTTGTCTAACTCACTTGGTGGTGGCAGCAATACCATTCGAAAAACAAGAAAGAATTTGTGCCTTGGGGAAGTTTTTAATCTAAACTGGTAAAAGTAAGCTTGGGGGTCTTTCATGTGGGTCCCCACATCTGTAGTCTAGAGTTCAGAGTGGGGCGGGAGCCCTAACACAAGTACCCTATGTCAACTGGATCACTCTTATCTGTGTGCTTGCTGATTCGCTGAAATAATTCAAATAGGTTGGTGCAGCATGACTTCCCTTTACAAAAGCTGGGTTCACACTTGTGATGGTTGGGTCACAGAAACCCCCTTGGAACTGCCACCTAATGTGCTGGAACTACCTCTGAGCCTGTTTTCCCTGGCAGCTTTGGACTTCAGTACCTTGCCTTGTTGAGCCAGACACACTAGCCTGCTACAAACACAAGCCCAGGTCTGAACCATGTCCCCTAAAAGCTGTAGGCTTAACTGAAAACAGTTTAAGAAGTGCTCCTGTCTCCGATACCCAGTTCCCAATTGGATCCAAACCCCAAATAAATCCGTTTTACTCTTATACAGGATAAACTCCATAAATTGTTCACCCTCTCTAAACACTGATAGAGATATATGCACACCTGTTTAATCCCCCAGGAATTAATTACTTGCTCTGGGTTAATTAATAAGTAAAAAGTGATTTTATTAAATATAAAAAGTAGGATTTAAGTGGTTCCAAGTAATAACAGACAGAACAAAGTAAGTTACCAAGCAAAATAAAATAAAACATGCAAGTCTAAGCCTAATATAGTAAGAAACTAAATGCAGGTAAATCTCTCCCTCAGAGATGTTCTAATAAACTTATTTTACAGACTAGACTTCCTCCTAGTCTGGGTCCGGCAATCACTCACATCCCTGTAATTACTGTCCTTGGTTCCAATTTCTTTTAGGCATTTCTTTGGGGTGGAGAGGCTATCTCTTGAGCCAGCTGACAACAAAATGGAGGGGTTTCCCAGGGCCTTATATAGTCTCTCTTGTGGGTGGAAACCCCCTGTGTTCTCCGATGCAGAATCAAAGTTACAAGATGGAATTTTGGACTCACATGGGCAAGTCACATGACTCAGTTCTTTACAGGCTGATGTCATTGTTTACATGTTAGTTTGAATGTTCCCAGGAAAGCTCAGATGTAGATTGGTGTTTTTTAATGTTCATTGTTAGTTAAGTACTCCCAATTACTTGAATAACCCCTTCACGCTATGTTGATCAAGTCTGTCTTATGTGCTTCCTACAACAAACACTTTAAATACAAGCATAGAGTCAACGCTCATAACTTCAGATAAAAAAATGATACATGCATGCAAATAGAATGAATACACTCGGTAGAACATAACCTTTGCAAAGATATGTTGCATGGCATATGTAGCATAAAACACATTCCAGTGATGTCATATTTACATTCATAAGCATATTTCTATAAAGCATTATGGGGTGCAATGTCTCAACACTTCTCCAACAAATCGTGTTTATATATGTGTCTGATAATTCTGTTCTTTCTATAGTTTCTGCCAATTTGACCGGTACTGAAATTAGGCTTTCTGGCCTGGAACTGCTATGATCTCCTCTGGATCTCTTTTTTAAAATCAGCATTATGCTAGCTATTTTCCAGTCATCTGGTTTAGAAACTGATTTCAGTGATATGCAACCATTAGTAGTTCTGCAGTTTCACATTTGAGTTCCTTCATAACTCTTCTGTGAAATACTATCTGGACCTTGTCACTTAATACCATTAGTTTATCAGTTTGTTCTAAAACTTCTATTGACGCATCAATTTGGGACACTACTTCAGTTTTGTTGCCCAGAAAAAAATAGTTGTGAGGTGGATTATCTCCCCCACATCCTATGCAGTGAAGACTGGTGCAAAAGAATTAATTTAGCTCCCCTGCAATGGTCTGACCTTCCGTGAGTGCTCTTTTAATACATTTGTCATCTAGTGGCCCCCACTGCCTGTTTGGCAAACTTCCTGCTTCTGATGTACTTGAAAATGATTTTACTGTTAGTTCTTGCATATTTAGTAAGTTACTTCAAATTCTTTGTTGTCCTGCCTAGTTATACTTTTACATTTTACTTGCCAGAGTTTGTGCTCCTTCCTACTTTCTTTATTAGGATTTGATGTCCAAAATTTTATTAATGCACAATAGAAACAAAAAAGTAGACACTTGATCATCCTCTTTGCCAGGAAGCCACATGGTTTTACATTCCTGCCAGGAATGACATAGAAGACATCTTAAGTAGGCATGCAGTGACCAGTCAGGAATGATCATTGAAATGGTCTGTCACAGAGCTAATATTGTGTCACTGGGGGACTGCTGTGATAGATGTCTTCTACAGATGACACCAAATGCATGTTCTGCTTAACAGGAGGTATGAGTTCGCACTCATTACCAGATGCTGCTTTCCTTTGGTGTTCTCAGATGTCATTGATCCCCATAATAGTATGCAAGATCAAATAGGATAGAACTGTGATCATCCTGATAGCTTCTTATTGGCCATGACAGCTTTGGCTACCAGGCCTACTAGCAAGGTCCATGCAATTTCCTCTACACCTCCCGATCTGCTCAGTCATCCCATACTATCCTAGAACCAAAATCCAATGTTATGCCTTATGGCTTGGATGTTGGCTGGTTGAGTGCTATCAATAGACTGTGCCCTATAGATTCAGAAAATTGTTATCCGAAGGAAGACATCTTCCACCAGGAAGACTTTCTCCTACAAATGGAATTTTTTTTTTTATATATAAGCAGACCAAAACAATAGATCCAGTAGAGGCACTGATACTGAAGATTCTTGACAACATACTGAACTGGCCTTTACTCTTAAAACCACCTTGCAGCAATATTGGCCTGTCATTGCCTGGTATAGTCACGCTCAATCTTCTCACACCTATTAGTATCCTTACAAGCGTCTTTCATACTTACTTACCCTTTGGGTACAGACCTGACTCCCTTGTGGAATCTCAACTTTGTCTTCCTGTGTCTTATGTCTCCTCTGAGCCACTGACCAAATGCTAAGTACATCACCTTACCATCAAAATGGTCTTTTTGGTGGCCATCACTTCAGCTTGGAGTTATTGAGCTCCAAGCTCTCATTGAAGGATGCATAAGGCAGTCTAGCCATAAGGACAAGATGGTGTTAAAATTACATCCAAAATTCCACCTGAAGGTCCTCTCGGACTTTCACTTGAGCCAGTTGATAACCTTGCCAGTTTTCTTCCTGGAGCTGCACTTGATGCTTGGAATGAAGAAACTGCACATGCTGTATGTTGCCAAAGCTGTGCTACATTACCTTAATAGCGCCAAGGCTTTTTAATTGTCTCCTCACTTCTTTATGGCTGTTTCTGGCACACCTGCTATCATCTGGCTGGCAAGCCTCTTCCTCCAAACATTGACACATTCCACAGGGTACAGGCTGCATCTACTGCCTGCCACAGGAACATTCCAGTCTCAGATGTGTAAGGCTGGGGAGTGACTCCACCGATTTCTGTTAAACATTCTGACTTTGACATGGCAGCCTAGAGAGAGTGAGTGAGTTTGGGAGGGCAATGCTACAGTTGTTTGATATGGCTGGACTCCTACCACCCAGGGAGCACTTTGTTTTGCTGGTGACCTACACTAGCATACTCAGAGAGAATGTTACTCTGATGTGACTGTGGTTCTTGTAGATGATGTAGTCAATGTAGACCCTCCCTATATCCCTGCTTTTTGGAGTCCCCAGGTAACACGGGCTTTGAATTGCAGGGGAACTGAGGGAGGACCATGACCATCCCACTCTTCATGCCGTCATATGGGAGCAAGAGGAGGCACCAGGAATGTGTGTGGGTGTGGCTCTTCAGAGACTAGTATGCAAAGAAACTCCAGTCTTGCATGCGTATGCACTTGTGATACCTCAAAGTCCAGTCCCCTCATGGCAGGATTGAGTATTATCTAGACCATCCCTAACAGGTATTTGTCTAACCTGCTCTCCAGTGTTATTCTTTCTAATTCATTGTCGTTTATTCTAATACATCTCAATAAAGAAAAATTGATGGATGTAATTTATAGCTATGGAAGTTGGTGACATTAACACTGGCTGGGTAATAATAGTTAGTGATCTTTTTCACCCTGACCTAGATTATGGGACTGGGTCTAGGAAGAAGTTTAATTTATCAACATTCCTGTGCCTCATGATGGAACTTACTCCAATAATACTGTCATTCTTCTGCTCTTCAGAGTTGCCCATCCTTCCTCAAAGTTCCCATATGAGATTCTCATATTATCTACATCCCTGCTAGTCCCCATCCTCCATGGTGTGCTCTTACTCATCAAGTAATCAGATGTGGTGGGTGGGTGCGTGGTGAGCAAGTCTTTTGGGAGTGGGAAGGAGACATCCATGTGAAAGACTGAGAATAGGTGAATACTTGTCTGCATGGGTGGCAAGTTCTATGGGCCCGCGGTGCCTGGGCACCAGGAATATTCCTAGTTCCTAGCACCACAGGCCTAGCTCCAGCACTGGTCTCTCCTTCCACCCCGCCTTCCGCCCCTGGGCGTCTGTCTCCCCCGTTTTCCCCAGGCCATTTAAAACAGCCTGAGGCTCCCACTCACCACTGGCAGCACAGCGGAGCTGAGTGGCTACTTGCCTGCTCACTCCACGTGGCTGCCGGACCCACCCTGAGGCCTTGGGTGGGGTGGGTCTGTGTCCCTCCTGAAGCACCCCTGCAGTCAATAGGAAGCTATGGGAGCAGTGCCTGGGGGTAGCAGCACACGGAGGCCCCCCAGCCTGCCATGCCTAGGAGCCGCAACTAAGTGCAGCACCCCCCCACCTCCTCCGAGAGCCTGTCCCAACTCCTTTCCCACCCCCTAGTCTCCAAACTCCTTCCCAGAGCCTGCACACCTTCGTGTCCCCAAACTCCCTCCCAGAACCTGCACCCCTCCCTCCCCCAAACTCCCTCCAAGAGCCCAGGGCCTGCACCTCACACCTTTCCCCCCTCCCCAACTCCCTCCCAGAGCCTTAGGCAAGTGGGGGGTGGAGTGGGCTCTGGGCGTTCTGGGCACCACCAAAATTTCTACAAACCTGCTGCCCCTGCTTGTCTGTCGGATAGAGAGCCTGAGTGCATGAGAGATTTAGGTTAGTCAGGAGAGCCCAGTGTCTCCTTCGCCAAGGGATTGGTGTTTTGGAGGGTTTTCGATTTAGTGTTTTGTGCACCAGGGAGCCAAAGTATCTGCTCCAAGTGGGATGGAAAGTGCTCCCAGGACACTAAGTGCATTAAGTGCTCCTTATTGCACTAGGCAGCAGTGCTGTGGGGAGCCCTTCAGACACCAGTGCTTATTGTGATGTGTTTGGAAAGATGAAGAGACTGAGTTTTGGGGTATTTTGTTACGAAGTAGGATATGAGAGTTGAGGTTGGCATGGGATGAATCTTGACTTAACTGGTAATTGTCTGAATTTTTAGCAAGTGTGTTCTAGGAAATACATACAAGTAACCTTATTTATTTTGTTTGGGGATAAGTTTTAAGGCTGTAAATCAAGTGATTTCATAATTTCTTTGCTGGCTTAGATATAGCATAGTAATTAATTTTCTGCTGTTTTAATATGCTGCTTGTTACTCCATTTAGCCTGTGATTAAAATACCTGGTAAGAGAGTATGACAATTCAATTTGGATGGGATTTTTTCTAAAGGATTTAAGTGATTTTTAGGAGCATTGAAAGTTACTAAATTACATAGGCATGTTTTGAAATCACACCCTTCACTTTAAACTCAGTAAATCAAATGCACTTTGTAGGCATCTCGCTTTTTAAAATTTAACTTTGGATCTAAAAAACAAGTTTATTGATACAGCTGTGGTTGGCAGGTACTCATTACACATTTTAGCTGATCTTTTTCTTTTGCTAAAAAAATACCTCATTGATTAAAGTTTGTTTTGTCCCAAGCTGACCAGTCAGAGGAACTGGGAAGACTGGTGGGAGACCATACAGATTGAAAATATGTTTTTAGCTGCTAAGCTGTGATTTATGTTAATTGGTCAAAGGGGGGGGTCTTGACAGTCTGTTTTATATCATATTTTTAAAATGTCAGTGTCTAAAAGAGAAGCATTTATTTTTATGCAATCTGTGTATAAACTGGAAAATGGAAGAAAATGATAAACTAAAAACTTCCAAAAATGGAAAACTAATACTATATAGCTATAGTTGTTCAGTTGAATAAATTTTTTCATAAATACTTGTGTAGTTTTAAAATTAAAACTATTTAAAAACTATACTGCTTATATTTGTCCTCCACTCTTTTGGGGAACAGAAGAGAACCTCTTTATTTGAATGCTATTGGGTTAATTTTAATTCAATATAAAAGAAGCTGCTGAGCAGGAGAAAACGCCATTTGGGTTTTAAATGAAGGGTTTTGGCCATGACTGATCTAAGTAGACATATCAGTAAGAGTTTAAAAAAAAAAAAGTACACTGTAAATAGTGATAACATTTTAACTCTGAAGTTTTTATTGTTCAAATTAATGTTTACAAATTCATTATGCCTAGCAGAAGTGGGTGACCTTAAAATTATGATTACATCTTTTGTATATAAAAATCGCAGTCAATCTCGATGAAACAGATTCCTGTTTGGCAGCTGCATCCTCAAGTAATGGTATACTTTAGTTTAAACTGTTCTATACTTCCGTTCTGTGAAAACAAAAGGAGGCAGTGTAAAATAGAAGCAAAGGTACAGCTAAACATTCGTGAACTATTGTCTGCTTTTATTTATGCAGGAAAATAATCTTTTTTTGTCAATTTAAATAAAATCGCTGCAGTTTCCTTCCTAATTTTTAAAACAGCTGTGAAGAAAGTTGTTTGTTTACTGGGCACTAATTTTCTTCTTTTGTGAGTTCAGTGGTCAAGCTGTAAAGAAATATTTTTAAAATTAAACACATGGAGCTGTAAGTTAATTTGTTAAAGCGAGAAGGCTAACACATAAGAGGAAAATATAATTATATTTTTCAGGTTCAGAATGGCCAATTATTCCATTATGTATCCTTACTCTGTGGAATGCTTGCAAACACTAAACTATTTATTGTTGTACTTGCATGCAGAAGAGTACCGTTAGCTAAACTCAATTTCCCAATTGCAGTGATTTGTAAGTTGGAATAGTTTGTGATGAGGATGTTTGCATCTTTTGTAGAGACTGATTAATCTGTTCAGGAGTGCTAGAACAATGTGTGTGTGTGTGTGTGCTGAGAGCCACTAAACCAAACTGTAAACTCTGTATATGATGGAAACAACTTCAAGCCAGGTGGTGCGGCACCTCCCCTCTTTCCAGCACCTGTGAATGTATTATCATAAAAGTTGCTGTCAAATGAGGCAACTTCTTAGTCACTATCAGAAGAAAACCATAAGGTTGGTGTATAGGTAATTAGGATACATAATACGCTGAAGTGAGATCATAATTATCTGAATATCTGAGGACAGACCACTGTGTAAATATAGCAATAGGGAACTGAGAATTTTCTACGGAATGAAGGTGGTATCCCCAAATCATACTCTGAATTTTGTTAATGTTCAGTGAGGACTTAAAAAGAGATAAAGGAAAAATAATTTTCCTTTCTTCATTGTGGCTCTTTCTCTGTCTAACTGCAGATGGTAGGATTGTAATAGCTTCAGTTCCGTTGTGGCTTTGGAATGCCCACATGTGAAACAGATGTTCAAGAGCAGTTGCATGTAAATATTCTGACAAGGGCAATCTTGTATGCACTAAGGATTTTTAGAGACATGATAGCTTATCTTACTCTGATAATGGACTGCAGCATAATACTATCAATGCCTTCTACATAAAGTCAATAGCAAAGTTCTTACTGGACTTCATGGAGTCTGTGGCTCATCTCTCTCTTTTCAGAGTTAAAAAAAAGTGCTTCATATGTTGGGTTTTGTTTTGCCAGTTGGTTGACTTGTTCATTTTGGGTTTCTCGTGTGTGTGTGTGTGTGTGTGATGTGTGTGGTGGGGGGGGTAGGGAGGGCATTCACCCGTGCTGCTTCCCGCAACCTCCATTGGCCTGGAGCGGTGAACCTGCGGATGCGGCAGGAAAACAAACTGGCCCAGCCTGCTTACCCTGGCGAGCCACGTGCCAAGGTTGCCGATCCCTGGTATACGGTAGAAGCACACAAAAGACCAGATTTCATGGTTTGTGATGTGTTTTCATGGTCGTGAATTTGGTAGTGCCCTAACGATCACCATAGCCTTTACTGGCTCATGGAATATAGTTCTCAACTCTTTTCTAGATATCAAAGGCAATTGCATTAAGATCAGTTTGGCTTCTGAGAATGAATCAAAACCAGGGCACATAATTCCGTTCCTTGACAGTCCTTCATGTTGAGTAATTTAAAAGAACTTCTAACCTTGGCATTCACATCCCCTACCAATTGCTTCACCCTCATGAAGAGAACATTTACCTTTGGTCTTTGCGTGTGGTCTCTTAATCAATTTTTAATCTTTGACAGATCTTTACTTCTCACCCTGTGACAAAAATAGAGTATTTTGTCTTGTTTGTAATTAATATGATGCTGTTTAAAATGCAGAGATTTTATGTACGTTAAATAAGGTGTGTGTTAGTGTCTATTTATCCCAAAATCTCAACTATCTTTGGGATTGTGCTGACTTCGGTTACAAGAAAATTCATGCTATTGTCTAGATCTTAATCCCTGGAGGCTGGTGTGTTTTAAACCAGGTGGAAATTTTGACAGTTTGTGCAGATGTTTGTTTATACAAGAGTTGGGTGTGTGCCCAAACCTTCAGGCAATCAGTAATGACTGTAATCTAAAAGCAATCTGTACCTTTTTCTAAAAGTTCTAGTTGGTATCCTCTCTATCAGTTCTTAATTTATAAAATTGGTAATTGCTTTCTTTGTGGTATTTTTTAAAAGATTAAATGTGGTTTGGTATCATGCGAGCTAGTAATTGGTATGTAGCATGCCTTATATACAGTTAAAGAACACTCCTCAAACCCTGATCTACTTCTGATTAGATTTTGAGATTGAGAATTTAAGAGATCTGCTTTATGCAGAACCTCTTAAACCATGGAAGCAGAAAGTTACCTGTTCCCAGTATTATGTTACTGTCAGATTCCTTAGCTCCAAACACTGCAGTCCTCTTAGGCTTTAACCATATGAGTTCTAATGTGACCTGTGATTTATGCTTACCCAACATTTGTGCTCAGGCTAGCTCTTTTCTATAGCTAAGTGTAATGCTAACTCTTGAAGTACACTTCATATTAACTCTCACAAATAAAGACAAGCCATTTGTTTATTTTGATTGTATTTCTGACTGTCAATGACATGTTTTGTGATTATCACAAGTCACTTCACATCCCTGCCTCAGTTTCCCCAACTCAAAAATACACTGATACCCCTTTGTGGTAGGTATTGCATAATGAATGCTGATTGAGTGCTTTGAGACTTCAGATAGAATTGTTAAATATTATTGTGACTCTTAAAGAACTAAGTAATTTAGGATTTCTCCATCTCTTTGAGAAGTTACAGCACTAGAATGCTTGCACACTTTCCAGATAGATAAGATAAAAGAGTAAAAATTGTTTCTTCACAGTGTAGCTGAATTTTTTTCTTGTTTCAGTTGCTTTTTTTCCTTGCAGTCTTCAAGCACTTGCTTTTTTACTATGAAAATCAGCTATTTCAAAGTACTCAACATACAGCAGCTCCTATTAACAGTGTAACTTTATTGGGTGACTGAGCATTCCCAAGGTTGGAGATATTTTTAAGATACATTGCATTTGTCCTTGTTGTGTGAAGCATGTAAATATTTATTCACCAGGATAGGGAATCTGATGATAGCATGTAATAGCTTGCCTTATGTTTGGCTAACATAACTAGATCTTTTGGAAAGAGGTGTATATTCAGACATTGCCTAGGCTCTGACAGTACTTGGAATAGGAATCTGTTAACCAGGACAAGAGCACAAACTACTTCTGTGCCATCTGTATTGCCTGAAACTGTTTCAGGTTATTGATTTGGAGACTAATCTAGAAAAAAACAAGTCCTTGCTACTTATCAAACTTTTCTTGTGCTGTATTAACTCTGTAATTTCATAATTGAAGAAATTTTGTAACAGCTGATGTCTAAAGTAGGGCTTTACTCTGAAAAGTGAATGTATGCAATTGGCATCATGGAGTTCCGTGTGTGCTTCAGTGACTTGTAGAGCAAGTTTTGTACATTCAAAATTAAAACTATATTAAAAACTAAATGTTGGGGAATAACAGAGCCGTCCCTACGGTTCTGCGAATCAGGGAGACTGCTCTGGGCCCCGCGCTTTGTGGGGTCCCATGGGCTGGCGCGATTGGCCGGCATGGGTTGTCCTGGAAGTGACGGGTCACTTTGTCACTTCTGCTCCGGGCCCTACACTCTCCTAGGGATGGCCTGGGAATAAGCTATAAAGCATAAGCACCTTTAATGTGTCTGTACTAGGCTGGGTTTTAATGCTATAGCTACATTTCTATAAAATAACACTCTTAACCAAAATAGCTTAAGTTTTGTTTTTTTGTAACAAAACTGTATCAACTAGACCACAGAGTAGGGTTAGCCAGGTGTCCGGTTTTCAACCAGAACTTCTGGTTGAAAAGGGAACCTGCTGATCGGATACCTGCAGTAAACCAGCCTCTGCCAACTGGAGGATAGCAAGAGCAGCAGCTACGGCTGGACCCTGGAGGAGCTACTCTCCTCTCAGCTGCACACTGAGAGAACCTGGATGCATCCTCTCCAGCTGGCTGGTGCGGGCATCCTGTCCGCCCCCTGCCTCACTCTGCCCCAGTTGCCCCAGCCCTGGTCCCCTTACTCCGTCACTTGCTCTCCACCTCCCTTTTCTCCCCCCAGCCCTGCTGTGCCCCAGTGGGCGGGCAGGCAGGCTCCAAATCAGCTCTCTTCCCAACCTGGGTCTGCAGGCAGCAGATGAGTCCCGGAGGAGGGGGAAGTGAGCAAGGAGGGGGGAGGGGGAGAGTGAGTAATGGAGGAAGCGGGGAGACGAATGCGTGGGGGCAGGACCTCAGGGGAATAGGTGGGGCAGGGGTGGGCAAGGGTGTTCTGTTTTCAGCAGTTAGAAAGTTGGCAACCCTACCACAGAGGCATAATGCTTCATAACCTCTTCTTGGAGGACAAAGCGGGGAAGGGCCTGCTTCCTCCTAACAAGGCTTCTAGAGTGATCTGCAGCAAGTTTGTGTCATGGGGTGCAGTCACTGCTGGGGTGCCTCCTTGTTGGTCACTGCTGGGGATTAGCTCCACTCCAGTTTGGTGCCTCTTCCTTGCTTCATTATGTGTGTGTCTCTCTTTCTGGGATTCAGGTATTCCTTCATGACTCAGTCCTCTGGCCAGGTCGCTGTAGTACTCCTCCCCTTCCACGATATCAAAGTCCCATTGGATGACTGTGCCAGGCATCTTCAGCTCCGCTGCCTGGTCTGTGCCACTTCTGCAGCAGCTGGTAGGGGAACCCAGGCCTGCTCGCTACGTCAGGTTTCCAGTTCAGGGACCCTGTGGCCGCAACTATGGGTCTGCTTGCATCCAGACTCGGGTTGCTGTTTCCCTGGACTCCTTCCTACTTCCCTGCTTTTATATTCTGGCCTCCCCCCTCTCTGGGTTTATCAGCCCAAATTCCCTCCTGCCAGGGAGGACTACAGACTGCTTCCTCTGCAGCCCCTTTCTTTTTCTTTTTTATTGTGAAGCAGACTTGACTGAATAGTCTATAGCTGCCACTAGCTAAATTCCGCAATACTTGGTGATTTATATCCTCTCACTCTGCCCTGTGTCTTTCAGGTAATGGAACAGCACCTTTTTAATAATGCTCCATGTTTTTACTAATTGAGTGTAAATTTTCTTTACCTTAAGATGTTCAAATGCCTCAAAAAAGCTTTTCCCTTTCTTTATCAGAGCCCTTGCAGACCCGTAAAAGATGACCAATTGTTTCTTCCACCTTACAGGATGTCTATTTATTCAAAAAAGATTTTTGTTTAAGCCACAATGGCCATAATCCTCAACTCTCTCTAGGGGACAATTCAAAATCTCATCATCTTTTTTCATTAATCCAGGTTTTTGCTTTTGAATTCCTGTTTACATCAGGGTATTTCTATGTCAGTCTTTCCATGTCTTGTTGCACTTTTAGCTGCTTTGTCCACCATTTTGTTTCCTGTTATACAAATATGGTTCCTGAGGGCATTCTAGGCCAAAAAATTAAATTCTTTGCACAATATTTTTAAAATTTGCACCATTCTGTAAGTTTTTATTTGTCAGTTAATAATGCAAGAAGCTGCAGCCTGGCAGCGGGGAGCACAGGCTTTTGGCTTGCTGGCATCAGGAGAATGCTCCATTTCCTGATGTTACCTCTGTTTTTTTTTCTACCTCAACAGAGGGAGCCATACTCGACCAGACATCCCTGCTGAGCTTTTTCTGAAGACCAATTCCAAGTTAGGGAAGGGAAGCTAGCAGTACTGTGTTAGGTCTGATCTACACTAGAAAATTAGGTCGTTATAACTGTGTTGCTCAGGGTGTAAAAAAAATCAACATACAAGAGTGAAGCAGTTAAATCAACTTAACCTCTGCAGTAGACAGTGCTAGAATTCTCCTGTCAACCTACCTACTGCCCTTGGGGAGTTAGATCACCTACTTTGATAGGGAAACCCTTCCTGTCAGTGTAGGCAGTGTCTTCACTGAAGCACTATAGTGGCGCAGCTGCTGTGATGGAGCTGAATTGCTGGCAGTGTTTTAAATGTATCAAACAGAGAAACCAAATAGTAAAATGTATTGGGGGAAAAAAGCACCCTGGAGGATGCACTGAATATTGTAAACAGTGCTTAGGAAGTCTGTTGCTCAGGGGTTCTCAAACTGGGATTGGGACTCCTTAGGGGTCAAGAGGTCAGGGGTGGACTCCAGGCCCCAGCATGCCAAGCGCGGTGCTTGGGGCGGCACATCGCGGGGAACGGTCTTCCAGTCGCCGGGAGGACGGCAGGCAGAGTGCCTTCGGTAGCATGCCTGCGGAGGGTCTGCTGGTCCCGCGTCTCTGGGTGGACCTCACACAGGTGGCCTGTGGAGGGTCCACTGGTCCCGCGGCTTCTGTGGAGCTGTGGGACCCAGCAGACCCTCCGCAGGCACGCCTACGGGAGGGCCACCAGAGCTGCGGGACCGGTGACCAGCAGAGCACCCCCCGCGGCATGCCGCCGTGCTTGGGGCGGCCGAAATGTCTAGAGCTGCCCCTCACGAGGTTATTACATGGGGGGTTGCGAGCTGTCAGCCTCCACCACAAACCCCGCTTTGCCTCCAGCATTTTTAATGGTGTTAATTATATAAAAATATGTTTTAACTTATAAGGGGGTCGCACTCAGAGGCTTGCTGTGTGAAAGGGGTCACCAGTAGAAAAGTCTGAGAACCCTGCTGTAGCTGCCTTAGACAAGCTATGGCTATATACTCCTTCTCATGTACGTTGGGGAAGATATCATAGCAGGATGGGAATTCCTTGTTAAAAGGTGGGTGAGAATATTGAGTTGTAGTTCATAGCTGCATGCTGTGATTCAGCATTCGCTAATGTCCATGTTATTGGTCCCAGCTCTATTGCAGGTGGCCATGGCATCACCATCATTCTACTTCTCTCCCCCGCCCCGCAGATGGCTATGGAATGGTGAGAGGGACAGCAGCCCAGATGTGGAACAACCAGTAGACAAGTAAAAGAGCCTCTTGGCCTCTCTATGTATGTCTCTCTGCGCTGGCCTCCATTTTTTAAGGCTAGAAGCTTCCTCAGTGTGCACCAGTCATAATATATCTATGGATCACTATTGAAGATAAATGTCTATGTCAGTGGTGGTCAGGGACTTGGCATTACTAATGGTGGGATACCTTTTACTGGAAGAGTGGCCTCCTTAGTATTCAGACCCTTCACGAGCAACCATTAGCTTAGCCCTCCCTTCCTTGAGCATTACAACTCAGGGGGCAGCAAGCCAAAAAAAACCCAAACGTGAACTGTCAGCTAACACCATTCATGCCTGGATATTCTTTCACAAGCAGTGCTAATGTGGGTGGACAGTATTGCAAGTATCACTCTTAACCAGTCACCACTTAACCTTCTCTTTGATTAAATAAATAGAGCGTGTTTTCTAGTCTTTTAATCACGCTTGTGGCTGTTCTCTGAACTTACTCTAATTTATGAACATTCTTCTTGAATTGTGGGCACCAGAACTGGGCATAATGGTCCAGCAGTGATCACACCAGTGCCAAATACAATTTTTATTCTTCCTTGAATTTGTGATAGTAATACCTTCCAAACCTGGTTGTCTACACTTTAGGAACTCGTCAGTTTCTCTGATACTCTGTAGCATCTGTACTTGCTCTTACAATACAAGAATCCCCGCCCCCCCTCAAGCATAGCCACCACTTTGCATTTCATACACAGGCAGTCCCTTCTGGCAGGAAAGAAAACACGACACATTCATTGCAGATCACAACCATTGTTTCATCACTGCCCATCATGGTATTGAGCATACAATTATACATGGAAGAAAAGCATCTATTGCTCTCTTTCTCCAATACTTCCTCTGAAACTCCCCGTTAGCTGCTCCCATTCACTGCTTTTGCCTAAAAAAAAAAATAGAAAATATTTCTATTAAACTTTTCCTCATATAGAAGGAAACAGTGAGGTAATCAGTGTACCCATAACCCATCTTGACATTTTGAAGTATTTCCCCATTTTGTTCTACCAAGCAGAGGTCCCGGGAACCCTGCTACTGTTCGATGGAGCACTGGTATGGGTCACAAGGCCAACCAGGAGCGCTGTTATGGGTCCTCAAACCGTGGCTCAGAGTTATACCCTCCTGTTTATTTCTGTCCCCCTCCCCTTCCCCTTTCTCTTCAGGGACTCTTCTCATGAGAGCCTGCTCACGCAAGAGGTAAAAGGCCTTCTGCAAATGGGGGTTGTGGAGGAAATCCCTCGAGTACAGGGGCCAGGGGACTCCTGGTACTTTCTAATCCCCAAAGATAAAGGGGATCTGAGGCCTATCCTGGACCCATGAGACCTCAACAAGTACTTCAAGAAGTTGAAGTGTTGCATGGTCTCGCAGCCTCCATCATTCCCTCCCTGGATCTGGGAGACTGGTACACCACCCTCGATTTGAAGGACGCTGACTTCCACGAATCGATATTCCAAGGACACAGTCTGTTCCTGAGCTTCATGGTGGGGTCCGCTCAGTACCAGTTTGTGGTGCTCCTGTTCGGCCTGGCTACGATCCCAAGGGTGTTTACCAAGTGCGTGACTGTGATAGTAGCTTACTTCAGATATCGGGGTATCCAGATTTACCCGTTCCTTGACGACTGGCTCATCAAGGGCTGCTGCAGGTCTCAGATCCAGTGTGATGTCTCAGTACTGCAGGTCACATGCCATGCCCTAGGTCTGCTGATAAATGAGGAAAAATCGATGATAGTTCCAGTACAGAGAGTAAAATTGTCAGCGCTGCCCTCGACTACCCATGCCAGAGCATTTCTGCCACAGACCAGGTTTGAGATGATGGCAGGTCTCACTGCCAGGTCTCTGCATATCCCCTAACCATGGCCTGGGTCTGCCCCAGGCTGTTGGGTTACATAACAGCATGTACTTATGTCATCCGCCATGCGAGGCTTAGGCTGTGACCTCTCCAATGGTGGCTGACAACAGTCTGCACCCCCTCCAGGGATCATCTGGACAGAGTCATCACAATCCCACCAAAAGTTCTTACCTCCCTGCAGTGGTGGACCAACGCGAGGCTGGTCCTGGAAGGAGCCCTTGACTCTCAATATTGATAATATCAGATGTCTCTGACCTTGGCTGGAGAGTGCATTTCCACGAGCTGCAGACCCAAGAACATGGTCTCCAGAGGAACTGATGTCATAAACGTTATGGAACTCAGAGCGGTCTGTCTAGCCTGCAGAGTGTTCCTGCCACATCTTTCTAGTCGAGCGGTATGGATACTCATGGAAAACATGCCTTCAGTATTCTACATCAACATGCAATGGGGAGTCCACTCATCGGCTCTCTGTCAGGAAGCGTGCCGATTGTGGGACTTTTGCATCCAGCATGACATGCACCTTGAGTCGTTGCACCTCCCCAGTGTCTGGAATGTGCTGGCGGATTGCCTCAGCAGGTCCTTTTCCCACCAGGAATGGACCCTCCACCTGGAGGTCATCCAGGTATTTTTCCAAAGGCGGGAAACTCTCCGAGTGAACCTCCAGGTTGCCACCAGGCAGAAAGGAAGTGCCAGCAATTCAGCTCTCTCCAGGGCCTAGGTAGGAATTCCCTTCCTTCTCTGCTTTATAAGAACCAGTAATGAGTCCACTGCCTCCAGTAGCTATAATTCTCTGTCTGGACTCAATTTTTTCCCCTCTTCCCCATATTCCCTGAGGGTCATCGAAGCTTTTGACTTCGGCTGTGTCTACTCCAGTGGTATATATTACAGTTTACGCTGGCACAATTTATGAGGCTCCAGGGTTTGAATAAGCAACACAAATTACATTGACGTAAGCGCTCATGTGCACAGTGCTATGGTCGGCTGGGGAGCTTCTCCCCTTGACATTGTTTCTGCTGCTATGGAGGTGGTTTTTTTATGTTGACAGGAGAGCTCTCTCTCGTCGGCATAGTGTCTTCATCACATGTGCTGCACCAGCATAGCTATATTGATGCAGCAGTGCAGCTGCTGCACCAGACATGTAGACATGGCCTTTGTGGTGCTTAGTGTGTAAAAGTTAAAACACAGGGAGAATTTCTGGCCTCTTTAGGCCTCTCAAATCTGTAATGGGAGACTTGAGATTATGGAGTCCCTCAGATTCTTCCCTAGTTGACTTGCAGCCAAGAAAGAACCTGTCTCCTTTGAGTCAACATTTTGTTTGGATGATGAGCAAATGGGAAAAGGAACAAATGTGTGTTCACTGGAAATGCGTCCTAGCTCTCTTTCCCTTGGCAATCTCTTAAATTTGTAGGAAGTGTGTGAGTACTTGAACGAGAGATTCGGATAACAGGATAGGAAAGAACACATCATCTGTTGATCTTCATTGAAATGTTATCCTGAAAGGGAGAAAATATTTCAGTGATGAACAATACTTGAGAGGGTCCTTTTTTAATGTGACATGATACAAAATGACCATTTTCCCTCAAGTGCAAATAAATCCATTACCTCAAAAGCTGTGTTTGTGGAAATGCTGCATCGCTTGGAGCCAATAATAAAAATAACTGTGAAAGACTTCATAAACTTTTAAAGAAATTTAAAGGACAGTTTTATTGATAGATCACTTGGCCACTTTGGGTCTCAAGAGATTTTATAAACAGAATATTACCATTATCCCTTGAATTCATATTGGACAGTTGTGATTGGGTAATCCAATTATACACCAGCTTGAAAAATCAAGGTGAATGGTAAGCTTTTTCCTTGTCAATATGAGAAGTATCTATTCTGCAGAATTTAAACTTTTGCCTTTAAAATATATATTTTTAGCTTTTTATGGTTGTGAAGTTAATCTTCCAAATATGAACTGAATGTAAATTGATGCATGTTGTCCCTGACTGAGACAACAGACAACCAGTGCATCGCTCCTCGGTAAATCTATAAGCAGGTTTACTGGTAGGCACTGGATTTATTTTCTAGGTAGAATGTGAGAATGGGGAATGGATAGAGGAACAGAGACTTCTCCTCAGTATCTGCTCACAACAGTAAGGAGTCTGGCTGAGGGAGGATGGTGGTTGGTGTGAGGAACAGGACAGACCCTCTCCATACTTGAAATACCCAGTAGTCTCTGGAGGGAGGAAAAAGACAAAGCTCCTCACACTAATGGAATGATGATAGCTGGTTGTCCACATTTTAGAAACTCGCTAAATAGAGGCTGATATGAAGGATAGAGCTCCCCAGAAGGATCCAGGGACAACCCTCTGATAGAATCCTGCGTCTGTCTGTCTTCAGCCAAGGTGTGAGGGCTGGGCTTTTCACTATGGCATTTCATTTGGGATTTTCCTGTCTACTTTTGTCTATTTAGGTGTCTGGTAAATTTTTCAAGATGTGATGTATGTCAGTCATATATATTGGGATTGGTGATGTGTTCCAGAAATGCATGTTGGTGTTTGAAGTTAAACTCTTAAGTCACTGAACTATCTGAAGTCACTTTCCAATTGCTTAAAAGCAGAGTTGGTTCAAGTGGTACACTAGATTTTGTCTGCAAAATCTTCTTTTTACATAAGCTTAGAGAACATTATTCATTTGGACTATTTCATTCAAATTCAAGAGAGCTGGAAAAGTATTCTTCTCGGCAAGAAGCATGTAGCAATCTAGAGAGATACTATTAAAAACCTGGTGGATGTAATAAATTAAAGCATAATTCTATTTTCATTTATTGATAGGCATTTGCTTTTTAATCTCTCAATTTTAATGGGAAACTGTTTTGATTCCTACAAATGCTTTTGTTAAGTAAAACTAACTTGAAAGCCGCAATCACTCAATTTCTTTCATTTTTTATTTATGCTATTTAAATTAGTGCTATACAATGTGGAATCCTGCTAGCTATGCAATGTAGAAATCATTCAGCGTCAACTTACAAAGTACTTCTTGTCTTTCTCCTGTCTCATCTTGTCTTTCTCCTGACCCTGTCTTGAGGCAGTTGTAGAATTTTATTAAGTCTGTATAATTAAATGCTTAATATTAAAACAAACAAACAAACAAAAAACCAGGGAACCTCCAAAGGGAACTGTAATTAAAGGGCTTCCAGTGATTGTAATGAACATGAAGTGTTGTCACTCTGCTTAGTGCTGTACTAGTATAGGATACAAAGAGACGCTGTCCCTATCCCAAGGAATTTGCATTATACAAATCCTTTGGAAAAAAAAATCAGTTTGTTTAAAAGTTGGGAAGGGTAAATTGAGATGAATGCCCAGGGAAAACAAGTTCCACATGTTGGGGGCCACTGTAACAAAAATACATTTGTCTGCTCAGCTAAGGAACAAAGTTCACGGCAACTTTCAGTGATATTTTCAGTGTAGTCATTGCCTGTATTATTGAGGGCTTTAAGAATTAGCATGATCAGATTAAACTCTGACATTTCATATGTAGTCAAAGAGGAAAACATGGAGCATCCGTAATTAATTGCTGTTACTTATCTCAATGAGCAGATATAGTGCTGAGTGACTGAGACAGGTTTCTTTTTACATTGTAATCCTGTCACACAACTGTCTCATGATCCATGGATTTCTAATCCCATCACCTGACAAGCAGACTAAACAAGGCACATCCAGCTTCCTTAAAGGGCCAGTCTCACCCTGATGCGCTCCTCGTCCTCTCTAACCCCCCCTCCCAAAAAAAATAAAAAAAAATAAGACTTGGTCATCTCCAGGCAGGTTCTGTCTGATTCTCTGCTTCCTGCTCCAGAAAGTCTACTTTTCTGGCCCCATTCCTCCAGCTCTTCTTTTATTAGGCCTCAAAGTAGCTGGTCGCTTTCCTGAAGAATGTCCTTCAGTTAGTGTATCCAGAGGTGAAGTCCTTCCAGCATAGATATGTGGATTCTAATCCTTGCTTTACTTGAGCTAATTCATCACTTTCTTGCAGGGCCTTCTGCCTAGCTTGCTTTGAAGCACTGATTTCCTTTTAATGCTTATTGGCCAAGGAGGTTAGGCCTTCATAGTCATCCCTTTCAGTGCTGTGTTGGTAAGTCTAGAAGCAAGAAGCACTCTCATGACTACAATGTTTGGTGCTTGTTTGTTTGTGCAGGTGCTTTGTGCTGATCTCAAATGCTTCTGTGTCCAATCTTACGATACATTTCAGTAGTTTTCACTGGCTAGGTTCCTTTGCCATTTCGTGTTCTCTGCCCATGCTTGCAACTGTGTTTCTTCCTCGATGCTTGTGGTTAATCACCTCAACCAGTGTAGAGCCTCTCCAGATCCACTTTCTGTTTCAATTTCCCCTTCACGTCCCTTGTTAGGGGAAGGATCTGTATCTTGTGCTTTTGCTTCAGCATGTTCCTGCTCTTCTGCATACTAGACAGAGATTCTTTTCAGCTATTTACAGCTCCAGTTCCTTTGTCTTACTTATAGGTAGGGCCCTACTAAATTTACGGTCCACTTTGGTAAATTTCATTGTTTCAGATATTTTAAGTCTGAAATTTCACAGTGTTGTAACATGGAGGTCCTGACTCAAAAGGGAGTTGTGGAGGGATCACAAGGCTATTATAGGGGGACTTCAGAGCTGGGCAGCCAGAGAACAGTGGCTGCTGCTGGGAGCTGAGCTCTGAAGGCAGTGCTACTGCCATCAACACAGAAGTGAGTATGGTATGATATTGCCACTCTTCCTCTTCTCCTGCACAAGCTGCTCCCAGGGCCAGGTCAGACCCACCTCTGTAAGTAGTAAGAGTAAGTCCCATCGCTGCACAGCCTGGCTGGGACTAGTAGCTGGAGCCCGGTGCGTGGTAGGAGCCCACAGCTGGGGCACCCCCCACCTGCCCCTCCCTAGCCCTTGAGGTTTAAATGGGCCATGGTCTGCCTGTGGGGGTGACCACAACATCCCCCTGACCATGGAGCCTGGGCTGTCGCCAATGTCACCCACTCATAAGGCCATCCCTGCTCCCCCCCAACAACGTGACAACCTCTCTCCCCATATCATGCCACCCTTACTTCTGCACTGTTGCTGGCAGTGGTGCTGTCTTCAGAGCTGGGTGCCTGGCCAGCAGCTGCCACTATCTCACACACAGCTCTGAAGGCAGTGCAGAAGTAAGGGTGGCAATACCACATCCTCCCTACAGTAGTCAGATTTCATGGGGGAGACTAGATTTCGCAGTCTGTGATTGTGTTTTTCAAAACCGTGAATTTGGTAGGGCCCTACTTATAGGTTAATGACTTAGTCCTTGTCAAAGTTCAGTCATCAAGCTAATGGCTCTGGCTGCAGCTGTACCGGTAGCTTACTCTTGTCACTGACCTCTTATCCCAAATCAAGTGTCTGTGCCTGCATTTCAGTTTCAGCACAGAGTTTAGCTGGCTCCTTCTCCAACAGCAAGCACTGCTACTTCTCATTTTTCCGCTCTTAAAAGTATCATCTCATGTTATCTTGCACCACCGTCATAACCTGTGATCTTGTAACTTTCTTTCAAATCTGGGCATGCAGATAATGGAGCTGGATGATGACTCTATCCCAGCTCTTGTTAGCTATGCTGATATGGCTCCTTAGCTCCTTTAAAGACTATCACCAGCTTCTTCCGTGCGGCCACAGCCAGGGAGCGCTACTTTATTTCCAAGTCTAGCTTACTGCCAGTGGGCTATCTTTGTTTTCAGCTCCAGCAGTCTATCAGGTTCATGAACATTTAACAGGATAATCCAGTACTGAAAACTGCTTGTGAGCATGTCTATACTAGCCTGTGTATATAGACCTGCTGTAATCTCCTCACTACCTGGGGAATTATTTTCCTTTTGTCTTCAGGGTTTTCCCACAGCTATGAACATCAGATGTCCTAGGGGATGTGGAAGCAGAGAGAGAACTGACAAGAAGTGGATTGCAATGCATGACAGTTTGTTAGCAAGAGTCAGGCTAACTGTAACCCTAATAATGCGAGATTTGTAGAAGTGAGGATTGTATGAGGCGAGTGGAAAAGAATTGTGTGAAGTTTTGATCTTGTGTAGATAATGTGAAATGTAGACTAGAGTCTAAATAAGTTAGAAAAACAAGGTATCAGGATGACCTATGTATAAACAAAATGCAGCTGTTGCTTATTATTGTCTGTAACAAAAGGTATAAATGCTTGCTGTAATTTTACCTGTTGAGAGACCTGCCTAGGAAGGGGAGTCCGTGTCGTAGTGCACTCTCTCCCTTTACACAGCTGCTTGAGAGAATAAAGTATCTGACTTTGCTGTACCCAACCAAAAGTGAGAACTCAGGCCATGTCTACATCTAAAATTTGGCAGCGCTGGTTGTTACAGCTGTATTAGTACAGCTGTATAGGGCCAGCGCTGCAGAGTGGCCACACTTACAGCAACCAGCGCTGCAAGTGGTGTTAGATGTGGCCACGCTGCAGCGCTGTTGGGCGGCTTCAAGGGGGGTTCCGGGAACTAGAGAGCAAACCGGGGAAGGAGACCAGCTTCGCCGCGGTTTGCTCTCGCGTTCCCGGAGCCACCCTGCAACCGCAGGGAAGGAGAACCGCTTGCTCGGCGGTTCGGGGAACGAGAGAGCAAACCGGGAAAGGAGACCAGCTTCGCCGCGGTTTGCTCTCGCGTTCCCGGAGCCCCTGCAAACCGCAGGGAAGGAGTTGAACCGCTTGCTCGGCGGTTCGGGGAACGAGAGAGCAAACCGGGAAAGTGAGACCAGCTTGATTACCAGAGGCTTCCTCCTTCCACGGAGGTCAAGAAAAGCGCTGGTAAGTGTCTACATTGGATTACCAGCGCTGGATCACCAGCGCTGGATCCTCTACACCCGAGACAAAACGGGAGTACGGCCAGCGCTGCAAACAGGGAGTTGCAGCGCTGGTGATGCCCTGCAGATGTGTACACCTTCAAAGTTGCAGCGCTGTAACTCCCTCACCAGCGCTGCAACTTTCTGATGTAGACAAGCCCTCAGTTCCTCAAAGTTGTAGCTCTTAAAAGAGTAGACCCTTAAGTTTCCCACCAGGAGCACTCTACTCATTCTGCTGCCTGCCTTTCAGCATTTGTACTTCCTGAGAGCAAGCTTCCAGGTCTGCAGTTGCCTGGCAAACCTCCTAAGGTGTCTCCTTTCTGGTCCCACTTGAGTTCCCCTGTCTTACTACCAGACCATCCTACTACTAACACCTCTGCCATTCTAACTTTTTTGTCCAGGTTTCTCACAAGTAGACCACGAATATATCCTTCCTATGCCTAGGGGAATCATTGCTTGGTCATGAACAGGACGTGCTCTAGGAACTACTGATTGCTCTCTAGTTCCTGCTGCTGACAGGGGTGGGCTTCCTGCTAGTGCTGTTTAGCAGTGAGTTGTACTGTCTGTTGCTGCTGCTGTGCCACTAGCTGCACTGCTTTGAGCTGATGGCTCTTTAGCAGACAAATGAGGGCAGCCTACTGTTGCGGTGCCACAAACTGTAGCTGCTGCTGCTCTTCTGCTATGACAAAGGCCTTGGCTACACTGGCACTTTACAGCGCTGCAACTTTCTCGCTCAGGGGTGTGAAAAAACAGTGCCCCAGCTCTGGTCGCGGCTTCCAGTGCTGCAAGCTAATCCCCACAGGGAGGTGCAGTACCTGCAGCGCTGGGAGAGCTCTCTCCAGCGCTGGCACCGTGACCACACTCGCACTTCAAAGCGCTCCCGCAGGAGCGCTCCCGCGGCAGTGCTTTGGAGTTTTGAGTGTAGCCAAGCCCTTATAGCTGCTGCTGCTGTTTCAACAGGAGATGTAATACTTCTGCCATAGTCCCTCTTGCATGGGGAGAGTCTCTGAGCTCATCCACTCAAGATGGATTAAAAATCGATGATTTAAAAACAAAAAAAACCTTGGATTTTTAAATTTAATTTTAAAAGGGGTTATTTAAAAATATGTATTTAAAATTGAAATTGACAACCTACATTAAGGCCTGAACCTATTATGTCTATTAAAATAATTTAAATTAAATAAAGAAATATATGTATTGCTTAATGTTTTGGTTCCAATTTTAAAGAGAGTCAAACCACTGAACTGGTGGAAGTAATTGGCTGGGCACCTGGAACCAGAGTTAGTTGAAGTGCTAAACCAGCTTTTGACAGTAGTTGCCTCTTCTGCAGATGCACAGAGAATATTTTCTTCATTTCAGTTGATTTTAACTAGTTCGATTCAATTACTAAGTCATTCAAAGTTAAGAAGCCTACTAGAAGTTGCAGGCGTAGGAAAGCTCGTTATCCTTTTCCGATTTATAAATATAAACTAGGTCTGAGAGGATGTGATCTACTTTTTAAAATCTTGAAGATCATGGTGGCCAGAAACAATCAGTTCAGCTCACTAATTACAGATAATACTTCCTTTTGTTTAAGATAGCAACATAAGAATGGCTGTGCGGGGTCCAGTATCCTATCCTCCATTAGTGGCCAGTGCTAGATGGAAGTGAATAAAACGGCAATTTCTTGAGTGTTCCAGCGTGTCGTCCAGTCTGAGATTCTGGCAGTCAGAGGTCTAGGGGCAACCAGAACTTGCGGTTGAGTTCCTGACTATCTTGGCTAATAGCTGTTAATGGAAATATCTTCCATGAACTTATCTAATTATTTTAAAATCCAGTTATACTTTTGGCTTCACAACATCCCCTGGCAATGTATTCCACAGGTTGACTGTGTTGTATGATAAAGTATTTCCTTATAATGTTTTAAACCTGCTGCCTTATTTCATTGGTTGACCTCTGGTTCATGTGTTATGTGAAGGGGTAAATAACAATAAATTCATGATTTTATAGACCTCTGTGGTATCTCCTCTGTCTCATCTTTTCCAAGATGAACAGTCCTAGTCTTTTGAATTTCTCCTGAGATGACATAGTCCATATTTTTAATCTTTTTTGTTGCCCTTCTCTGTATTTTTTCCAATTCTAATGTATATTTTTAGAAATAGGGCAACCAGAACTGCACACGGCATTCAAGCTGTAGGAGTAACATGGATTTATATAGTGGTATTATGATATTTTCTATTTTATCTATCCCTTCCCTACTGATTCATACCATTGCTACCTTTTTTGACTGCCTGCTGCACTATTCACAATGATTTCCAGATCTCTTTCTTGAGTGGTAACAGCTAATTTAGATGCCATAATTTTGTATGTATAGTTAGGACTGTGTTCTCAGGGTGCATTACTTTGCATTTATCAACATTGCATTTCATCTGCCATTTTCTTGCTCAGTCACCCTGTTTTGGGAGATCCTCTGGACAATCTACTCACCAAGCAGAAACAACATGAACAGGCTAATCTTGCTCCCACATAAAGTGCAATCCTTACTAGCCTGGTGGGAGAATGAAGACCTTTTGCTTCTCTCCCAGCAGAGAAGACCTTGATCACGGACATTTCCTTGTCAGAGTGGAGCGGCACTTAGACTGTCACCTAGACTAGTGGTTGGCAACCCTTCAGAAGTGATGATGTGTCAAGTCTTCATTTATTTACTCTAATTTAAGGTTTTGTGTGCCAGTAATACATTTTAACGTTTTTAGAAGGTCTCTTTCTATGTCTATAATATATAACTAAACTGTTGTATGTAAAGTAAATAAGGTTTTTAAAATGTTTAAGAAGCTTCATTTACAATTAAATTAAAATGCAGAGCCCTGTGGACCGGTGGCCAGGACTTGGGCAGTGTGTGCCCCACTGAAAATCAGCTCACGTGCCGCCTTTGGCACATGTGCAATCCAGAATGCACATAAACCTGCTTGAACTGTTGGCAATCCCCAAAGCCTGGAAGCATTTTCACTTTCTAATTCAGTCCCTACATGTTCATGTGATGTCAGACATGTCAGTAGTGTTGTGCCTCAACAAGTAAGGGGCAACAAGATCCACCACTCTCTGTGTAGAGGCAGTCAGGCTGTGGAAATGGTGCATTTGCCACCAGGTCTCTGTCAGCAGTACGATTGCTGGGTATGCACAACTCGCTGGTAGAGAATCTCAGCAGATGTTTTCCCCAGGAGCGTGAATGGGAGTTACTCAAATCATCAGTGGAGAGCCCTTTTTGCATCTTGGAGTCTTGGGAACTTTTTGCATCTCATGAGAATAGCAAATGCAAAATCTACTGCTCCAGGATGTGTGTGTGTGCGCGCGCGCGCAAGGTCAAGGCTCCAGAGGAGATGACTGTAAGTTACCGTTGTGATGCATCTGTAAAAAAGACAATTGTGATCCTAGGATGTATCAAGTGAGGCATTTCTAGTAAAGATAGAGAAGTATTAATGCCATTGTACAAGACATTGGTAAGGCCTTATTTGGAATACTGTGTACAGTTCTGATAACCCTTATTCAGGAAAGATGAATTGAAACAAACTGGTGCAGAGAAGAGCTATTAGGATGATCTAGGGAATGAGGGCCTATCCAGTGAGAAGACTGCTAGAGCTTGGCTTGTTTAGTCTAGCAAAAAGAAGACTGAGAGGATATGATTGCTACCTATAAAGACATTGGGGAAAGGTGTTAAATACAAAGGAGGGTGAAGAGCTGTTTAAGTTCAAGGACAATATTGGCACAAGAACAAATGGGTGCAAACTGACTATAAACAAATTCAAGATGGAAGGGTGAGGTTCTGGAACAGCCTCCCAGTAGGAGTTATGGGAGCAAACAACTAAAGTAGTTTTGCAAGAGAGCTGCATAAATTTATCAGTTTGATTATATGATGGGGTTGCTTGTCATGCTTGTAAGGGACAGGACTCAGCACCACTGGGGCTCAACTTTGTCTTATGTTCCTAAAAGCTCATGCTTCAGGGTTACAGCCAGCTACCTGGAAGCATCAGGAAATAAATTTTAGCCCCCTAGGTTTTTTTTTTTTTTTTTTTTTTTTTTTTTTAATCTTCTTCCTCTGAAGCATCAGGGATGGCCCTGGGTGGAGATGGGACTTTGGACAGAAAGGGCCAGTGCTCTGAAGTGTCACTGAGCATTCTCTTTCAGGTGTTGTGCTGGCTGATCATTGCTCATATGCTCAGGATCTAACTGGTCACCATATGTGAGATTGGGAAACAATTTTCTTTCAGGTCAGATCAGCCGTGACCTTGGTTTTTTTTTTCATCTTCCTCTACAGTGTGTGGGTACAGGACACTTGCCAGGATTATGTGAGTACAGCATCCCTGCGATTGCAGGAGCCTTGGGCATTATTGCACCATGGTCCCGCCTAATCTCTGCTAGTGGTACATAATGGTCTGGTTTCCTGTGGACAATAATATTGTGGTCTAGTTTCAATTGTTGGGTTTAGTGTGCAGGTGCTGGGTGGTGTTAGTGGCCTGTGATATACAGGAGGTCTGCCTTAGTTGATCTAGTGATCCTGTCTGTCCTTAAACTTTATAACCCTAAGAGATGCCCTTTTGGTTCACTGGTCAGGTCAAATGATATATGCCTTTCTCCTCATTGGCTTCTAATTTCGGGTGCTGAGAAAGATCAAGCAGAATGGCATAGTGGTCATTCTGATTGTGTCCAGCTGGCCCAGACATTTCTGGTTCCAAAGCCGCCTCCAGTTGTCAACACACCCATACATCAGCTTACAGACCATCCATCCCAGACCTACTGACCCAGTAGAGGCAGAGTCAAGCATCGCAGTCCAACTTCTCTCCATCTGAAAGCATGATTTTTTGGATGGGCATTGAACCTAGAGATCGCATATTCAGAAATGATTCAGACTGTTCTTAAAAATAGTAGAAAGGAGTCTATGAGGAAGTGCTACACAGCTCAGTGGAAAAGTTTTCAGTCTGGTTATACGATCACCAGATCATCTCAGTTCTAGTGTCTGGTGCCACAGTGGCTTACAGCTGGCAGGGGGAGCAATTCAGGGAAAGTTCATCTGCCCTAGGCTGGAGAATGCTCACTACAGTTACAATCTTCTAAGAATTTAACTGATATTTTCAAAGGCTTATAATTTGGCTGAATCTGGCTGTTTTTTCACAGGAAGGGGGGAAAAAAATCTGACATAAAATCGATCCTCTTGCCGAATGTCAAGACACTGCTCCAAACCCTGGAGATGTTAAAGCTTCTCAACTTAATGGTTGACTTTGCTTTTACTATGGGCAAAACCACATTTTCCTCTCAATCTTTTTCGGTAATGGCCAAACCATTTTTGCAGAAAATTTCCTAAAAAATTGCAGCCTGAGGCAGACACTCTGCTTGGAAAACTTCAGCCAGAATGGTTAAAATTTGGCAGAGTTTTATAAGCAAGTGGAACTTACAATGAAAAGTGTTAGGCAACCTTAACAAAAGCAGTGTTACTGGCTCCACCTGTAATACAAAATTTTCAGTTTTGGTGGTAAAGATGAGAGGAAGAGTGGGGTGCTAAGATGATGATCCTTACAAAACTGCTTAGAGGAGGGTTCTTGGTAGAGAGAGAGGGATTTGTATGGATCTGGAATGTGGTTCAGAAGAAAGAAGTGAACTTCAGTGTTGAAGGCACAGCTGAGATAAATGAATTAACTGCTCTTAGCAGAAAGATCATTCACTACATAAAACTGCCATTTCCGTGCTATAGGCAAAATAAAAGTGAGTGAATAATGTGTAAAACATGGTTGGAGAGATGAGACTTCCTTTTTCCAGATGCTTCTGAGAGAATTGAAAGATAGGTGTTAGAGAGCTTATTCCTTCACTCACACTTCCCTGTCCTTCTCGCATGAACAGAGAGCCACAATACCCGAAGTCCAAAGGCGCAAACAATTCGATGTTTATTGGGGTGAACTTCCAGCAAGCTTAAATTCAAGTTCCTTTTCCTTATTTTTAAATCCCAACTGACTTCCTGTTTGCCCCTAATTTATATAGTAATACTCTTAGCTATACCTTAACCAATCATTCTACTAAAATTTACCTAACATATTGTAACATGATTAACTAACCAATTATATCCCACCACCTTAATTAGTTTACACCCAGCAAAATTAATTATACAGCAGACAGAAACAATCACAGAACCAGAGACCATGCAAATAAGCATACAAAACAATACAGAAGTGAGGATTTCACAACTACATCTATACAGACATAAGGGTTTTACAACTACATCTATACAGACATAAGAGTTCTCCAGCTGCGTATTGATAAGTGAGTTCTTACCAGACACAAAACTATCAAACTAAATGCCCTTTTACATGTTTTAAGTGCTTCCCTTTCTCTGGAGGGAGTTGCCACGGGGGAGCCCTCAGAGGGGGAGGGGTAGGGAGATGCCGCAGGGCTTAGGGACGGGGGAAGGGCGCAAGGTGGACGTTTCGTCTAGGGCGCCAAATATCCTTGCACCGGCCCTGGGTTTGATGTCTGAAAGGTAAAGGAAGAGGAAGAAAATTCTTTCATTCCCAATTATGATAATGAATTATGGTAATTAGACCTGAATTGTGGGATGGAGTAATGGTATAGAAGGAAGAGAGAGGACCACCAGCATGCTTGGAATTAAAGCGAAAATAGAAAGCAGGCTTTGCAATCTGATTAGCATCTTTGCAGAGTATTTGAGGTTTTATAGAGAGGACATCATGAAATTAGGAAAAGTCATCTTAAATCTTGGTTTAGGAAACATTAGTGTTGCAGGGGGGCAACAGTTCGGGTTCGTTTGCCCGGTGTGCGTATCCCCAATGACCACACCGGAGTGGAGAAGCAAGTATCTTTATTTGAGTCAAATAAGGTGCAAGGAGATATAAAATCTCAGATCATGCACGAATCATTATCCTTTTCCCCACCTTATATACCCCACTTGTTTACAAAGATGTTCACAGGTGCCACAATTCATCATTTACAATTCATTAACTACCAGATCTTTTAATTATCTATATCCTTAACCCATACTACTGACCCCCCCTTTGATCGATTACATCTTGTACCATAAACAAAAGAACACAAGAAAATGATAAATGATTACATGTACTCATGCTAACTTTAAAGGAACATATTGTTTAGCTCGAAAGGCAGTCGTAGGTTTGAGAATGTAAACTTCTGACCCCACGCCATATTGCCAGTTACCTGGAGCCCTGCACCCCTCAACATTAGAATGAAAAAATTGAGTCAGTATTATGTAGAAATACTCTGCTGACTGGAATGGCATTGCTCTAATACTTAATTAGCTGCTGGAGTAGAAGATGGATGGAGTAGAATAATCTGGAAAGAATACTACTTGGAATTTTGCTTTTCTGAAGGGTTCCAAACTGTAGTGAATGTTTGTTTTGTTCTACAATACATATTTACTCTTAAATATTTTTCTCAAGGACTGAAGGTGTTTATTAATTTTGTGAGTATTATGCACAGTTATCATAGTGAGGAAAATTTTGTATTGCACCTTTTTAGTGTGTGTTCCAGTGGCATTGAAATGGATCCACCTTTTTTCCAGAGGAAGGGTACACCCTTTAGAGGCTGGGCTTCGTTTGTCATGCATTCCCCCATGACAGACTTAGCAAACTGCAGCTTAGTAGTTAAACTAGTTGGTACTTTCTGCAGCTTGTGTCTGGAAAAAGCTTTTGTTTTCTCTGAATTGCTGGCATGCTGTTTATTTTGATGCTAAAAAACAGAATTTCTCAGATATTTGAGTTGTTTTCTGGCTAAGAATGCAGGCAAGAGCAAATACTAGAAGTGTTAAAAAAGAGCTTGTTATTGAGTCTCCCCAGCAATACAAGGATGCAGCTCCATGTGAAGTAGAAGTGGACAGTCCAGTAGAAAAGCTGGTAAGAATTGTGTAGATAAGAGATGTTCCCCAACTGTTCTTAGTTCTCTCGCTTTCTGGGAAGCGTCTAGGTTTCACTAGTGAGTCAGGTTTCAACATTCACTTTTTGCTGATGATGATACATGGATTTTCAAATCAGTTCTCTTTGGTTCTTTTCAATGAGCACATGAATGTTTGTATTATCTATGCATCTTTGGTTTCCATGTGGCTCCTTTTGTTTAAGATGGCAAAATATTTTTTTTTTTGGTTCCCTGGCTTATTACTTTCTAACTGTCTATTTGTATTTAGTTGGTCTAAAGTTATCATACACCTCTTTAAATGGAGGTAAAAACTTAATTTGTGAAATATATAAGCAGTACATGACAGTAAATGTATTTTTAGCTGGCAGGTGTTTTTAAATTTTATAGATTTTCTGGATTGTTCCTTAAATATTTTAAGTATATATTACAGATGTCAGAATTTGTCTTAATTAAATTATTTTGAGATTAGTCTAGTCTATTCAGGTATGCTTAGTTTAAGGTTACTTTTCAACCTGTGTAGAATACAGGATTTTTTAAATCTTACTTGCTGAATAATCCTCAGTGAGGAAAAGTGAATAATTTGTGTATTTTATGAGGGAGGAATTTCAGAGAAGAGTTTATTCTGTATTGTTGTGTGGGCTCTATGCTTCTGTTGGAATTTTTATAATACATAAGAAAGCATGGAATTTTTGCAAGTGAGCTGCAAGAAATCCTCCAACACACTACAGCTAAAACAATTAACCTTTTCAGATATTAGTCGGGGATTGTTAAGCTAGTAAACAACACGTTTATACTTGGTTATTAAAAATGAGTGCTCTATTGCAGTGGTTCTCAACCAGGAGTATACGTACCTCTGCGGGTACACTGAGGTCTTCCATGGGGTACATGAACTCATCTATTTGCCTAGTTGTACAACAGGCTACATAAAAAGCACCATCACAAAGTCAGTATAAACTAAACTTTTGTACAGACAATGACTTGTTTATACTGCTCTATATATACACTGAAATGTAAGTACAATATTTATATTCCAATTAGTTTTTTATAATTATATGGTAAAAATGAAAGTAAGCAATTTTTCAGTAATAATGTGCTGTGACACTTCTGTATTTTTGTGTCTGATTTTGTAAGCAAGTAGTTTTTGAGTGAGGTGAAATTTGGGGTACGCAAGACAAATCAAATTCCTGAAAGGAGTAGAGTAGTCTGGAAAGGTTGAGACCCACTGCTTGATTGGTACTGGCAAATTAGATCCATAAGATGTTAATTGTGTGGCTTATTAGCACATAATTTTTGAAATGCCTGGCCAGAATTTTCAAATTTGAGTGCCAAAATCCACAATTGGAAAACCTAAATAAGTGGTCTTGATTTCATTTGCTTTCACATCTGTGGGAATTGATCGCCTCTGAAAACTAAGGCACCTTTATAAAATCACCTAACTGGATTTAGACACCGAAGTTTAAAAACATTTTTTTTCTTTTTTTTTGCTCATGCATATATAAGAACCTATTTTTGTAATGTGTCTTTATTAGGAGAATTCCATCTTATATGTCACTGGAAGTCTAATCTGTCCCTATAGGAAGTGTCTGCTAGTAAGAAAATATAATGCGAGAGAAGCCCACTTCTCTAAATCGGGGTAGGCAACCTATGGCATGCATGGTGACAGCAGCACAAACTGATTTTCAGTGGCACTCACACTGCCTGGGTCCTGGCCACCGGTCCCACGGGCTCTGCATTTTAATTTAATTTTTAATGAAGCTTCTTAAACATTTTAAAACCCTTATTTACTTTACATACAATACTAGTTTAGTTATATGTTATAGACTTATAGAAAGAGACCTTCTAAAAACGTTAAAATGTATTACTGGCACATGAAACCAAATTAGAGTGAATAAATGAAGACTTGGTACACCACTTCTGAAAGGTTGCCGACTTCTGCTCTAAATCACTTTTTTTTTCTTCCAGGAAAGCCATTATTTAAACTTGTTATATTTATGCAGGGTATATTCTAATTTTGGTCCACATCTTCATCTTAGCAATATGAGCTAATGTTTTCGTGTGGCTTTCTTGCCCCCCTTTGGAATGTTTAGCTTCCTTATTTAGAACTGGATCTTTGTTCTATTCTGCAAACAAAATAACTATATGTATACCTTTTTAACAAAACAAAAGTGTGCTTCATTCTGTCAGTATAGCAATCAGCTGGTGCAAACTGTTGATACAGCTATAGATCACAGGGGATATTATGTTTGTTTTTGTTTTTGTTTTCCCATGAATGTTTTGAGAGGGTATTAAAACAATGTTTCTGCAGAATAGAACAGAAGACCCAGTTCTGAATAAGGAAGCTAAGACTCTTTTCTCTGAACCTACTCCTGTTTTTCAACATCCATCTTGAATTGTAAACACTAACTGGACGCAGTATTTCAGCCATGCAGGGCCGGCGCTTCCATTTAGGCAACCTAGGCGGTCACCTAGGGTGCCAGGATTTGGGAGGGCGGCAGACTGCTCTGGTGGACTTCCCACAGGCGTGCCTGCGGAGGGTCCACTGGTCCCGCGGCTCTGGTGAGCATCCGCAGGCATGCCTATGGGAGGTCCACCAGAGCCGCGGGACTGGCGAGCCGGCCCTGCGCCTAGGGCGCCAAAACCCTGGCGCTCCTCCTGCAGCCATGGTCACACCAATGCCTAATACAGAGGTCAAATCATCTCAGTCCTGCTACTTGAGACTCCCCTGTTTATTCATCCAAGGATCACATTAGCCCTTTTAGCCACAGGTGGTGCACTGGGAGCTCGTGTTCACTGATCATCCACCATGACCCCAAATCTTTTTTAGAGTCACTGCTTTTCCCGATAGTGTCCCCTATCCTGTAAGTAATGACCTGCATTCTTTGTTCCTAGATATATGCATTTACTTGTATCAGTGGCAACCGTCCTCCTTATTATTTACCACTCCTCCATTTTTTGTGTCATTTGCAAACTTATTCAGTATGATTTTATGCTTTCTTATAGGTCACTGATAAAAATGTTAGAGTAGGGCCAACAATTGAGCCCAACAGGACTCCACTGGAAACACATCCATTTGATGATGATTCCCTGTTTACAATTACATTTTGAAGCCTATCAGGCAGCCAGCATTTAATCCATATAATGTGTGCCATGTTGACTTCACCATTCTAGTTTTGTAATCAAAATATAATGTGGCACCAAGTTCAATACCTTACAGAAGTGTGTTACATCAACAATATTACCTTTTATCAACCAAATTTGTAATCTCATTAAAAAAAAACAAACGAGTTAGACAGGTTCTATTTCCATAAACCCATGTTGATTGGTGTTAAATATATTACCCTCTTTAAATTCTTTATTAAATAAGTCCTGTATTAGCTGCTCCATTATCTTGCTCAGGATTGGTGTCAGACTGACAGGCCTGTAATAACTCAGGTCATCTCATTTCCCCGTTTCAAATACTGGCACAACATTAGCATTCTTCCAGTCTTCTGGAACTTCCCCAGTATTCCAAAGCTAAATGAAAATCATATTAATGGTTCAGCAGCTTCTCAGCCAGCTCTCTTAAAACTCTTGGATACAAGTTATATGGATCTGCTGTTTTAAATATGACTTCCTTTAGCTGCTGTTTAACATCCTCCTGAGGTATTAAGGAAATGGAAAGAGTGTTATCCTGATGAGACTACATCTGTTTTTGCTAAATACAGAACAGAAATATTTACTCCACACTTCTGCCTTTTATAATTTATCATCAATAATAATTCTACCATTTCCATCTAGTAATAGACCAGTGCCTTTGTCAGGAATCTTTTTGTTCCTAATATATTTAAAAATTCATTACTGCTTTTAACTCTGCTGACCCTATACTTCTCTTTCTGTCCCTTTGCTTCCCTTACTAGTTTTCTACAAATCCCAGCTTCTGACTTGTATTCATTACTATCAATTTCCCCTTTCTTTAATTTGTTAAAATTTTAAATATAATATGGATTATAACTGCTTTCACTTCCCACTTCCCTCTAATCTAGGTTAGTTTTTTTTAACCAAGCCTCCTGATTGTGCCTTATTGGGCATCTAGTAAAATATTCTTAAAAATTCTATTATTCACATTTTTCTGATTTAAATTCTTCCTCCTACCTGATTTAGCTCATAATTGTTTTCAGCTTTGTGAAATTGGCCCTTTTAAAGCACCAAGTATATATGACTGATTTGCTCATCATTCTGTCTGCACATTATAAATGTGATCAAGGAGTGATGACTTGTACCTAAGTTACAATTTAATTTCTAGTTCTATGATCAGTTTCTCTTTGTCTGTCAAGACCGGGTCTAATGTAGAATTCCGCTGTGTTTGGTTGTGACACTTTTTCAGTTAGGAAATTATTTATAATATTTTAAAATTCCAAGGATGTTTTAGTACTATCAGCAAGAGATCTCAAGCATGTGTTACTCGAATTGATCCCCATGATTATGCAGCTTTTTTCCTACACATTATAGAGCTGGTTATCCTTTTTTTCTGATGAGATTTGGTGTCTGTAGCAGACACCAACTAATACCCCACGTTGTGCTTTATCTGTTAGGACATTGATCCATAAGCATTCAGATCATTTGCATTTGAGTTCAATTACTCAGAAACAGGTAATGGCATTTTTAGCATAGAATGCTACTCTCCTTTTGCTTTTGTCCACTTGATCTTTCGTAAGTAGTTGTAACAATAGATTTTAACATTCCAATCTTGTGAATCATCTCACCAGGTTTCAGTAGTAGTACCAGCTACATTTTGAATTTGTGCTGATAAATGAACAATCCCAGTTCCTTTTGTTTGTTACCCAGGCTGCTAGCACTGGTGTATAGGCAATTAAAGAATTTCTCCTCTTCATGTAGTTTGGTTCCTTTATTAATTTTGTTCTCAACATACTGATTTTGTGCTAGAGTGCCCATGTTTTCCCTTTTTGTTCTTTTAATGCCCCTCACACACCTATCTCTTCTCTTACCCTCTCCCGAAAGCTGTCCCCAATAGCCATTTTTCTCTCTAAATCCTACCTGGATTCAGGCTGAGTGGTTCCTTATATGGTCTTCAGCAGTGGTACTGATTGCACCACTCTATTGTGGGTACAGCATTTATTCACATACTCATCTCTCCCCCTCACGCACCACTCACATACACACAGTCCAATGTCACTGCCCATCCCATGCACACCAGGCAAATATCTGAGGAGAAGCAAATTTTTTTTTAATCTCTGAGTTGTCTGGAAATGTTAAATGGCAACAATTGCTGCTGTTTGGATAAGGATAGCCTGTGAAAGTGCTGCATTCTTCTGAAGATATGTTGTCTCAGCATGGCAGGGCTTTTACTTAGAACAAGGAAAAAGAGATGGGGAAAAAGCAAACTGTGAAACTATAGTAGAAAATCAACATATTTAAATTATAGATTTATCTTATTCTATAACAGAGGTTGGCAACCTTTCAGAAGTGGTGTACCGAGTCTTCATTTATTCACTTTAATTTAAGGTTTTGTGTGCCAGTAATACATTTTAACATTTTTAGAAGGTCTTTTTATAAGTCTACATATAACTAAACTATTATTGTGTGTAAAGTAAATAAGGTTTTTAAAATGTTTAAGAATCTTCATCTAATTTTAAATGAAAATGCAGAGCCTCCCAGAGCAGTGACCAGGACCTGGGCAGTGTGAGTGCCACTGAAAATCAGCTCACGTGCCACCTTCGGCACCTGTGCCATAGGTTGCCTGCCCCATTCTATAACTCACTCTGACTTCACTCTTACTTTTTGTTCTAAGATCAGTACACTACATAGCCAGACTTTTAGGTTCAATTCAGAAATCTTATGGACTGTAGTAGAGGAACTCTTCCCCTTTTAATTGCTGCAGAAATTATTTTTCCATGCTCAGCTTTAATTCCCCCAAAGTCATGAGATCTTTTAGTTTCTCAGGTAAAAGACCTCTTTATAAGTAGGGGCCTACCAAATTCACACCCGTGAAAAACATGTCACAGACTGTGAAATCTGGTCTTTCCCATGAAATCTGCTCTTTTATGTGCTTTTGCCCTATACTCAGATTTCACGGGGGAGACCAGTGTTTCTCAAGTTGGGAGTCCTGACCTAAAACAGGGTTGGGGGAAGGTTGCAAGATAATTTTAGGAGGATTGTGGTATTGCCACCATTACTTCTGAACTGCCTTAAAAATCATAAATTTCATGGTTCCAGCTATTTAAATCTGAAATTTCACAGTGTTGTAATTAGAGGGGTTTAAACGTAAAAGGAGTTATGGGGGGTCACAAGGTTTTTGTAGTGGGGTTGCAATACTGCTACCCTTACTTCTGTACAGCTGCTGGTGAAGGCACTGCCTTCAGAGCCGAGCAGCCGGAGAGCAGCTTGGCCGGGTGCCTAGTTCTGAAGGCAGTGCCCTGCCAGCAGCAGCACAGAAGTAAGGGTGGCAATACAATACCATAACATACCACACTTTATTCTGCCCTGCTGCCTGCAGAGCTGAGCGCCCAGAGAGTGGCAGCTGATGAGGAGGGCCCAGCTCTGCAGGCCACAACACAGAAGTAAGGGTGGCAATACCATACCATGCCATCCTAACTTCTGTACTGCTGCTGGCGGCAGCTTTGCCTTCAGAGCTGGGCTCCCAGCCAGCCGCCGCCACTTTTACATTTAGGACCCCTCCAATTACAGCACTGTGTGAAATTTAAGATTTAAATAGCTGAAATCATGAAATTTATGATTTTTAAAATCCTATAACTGTGAAATTGACCAAAATGGATTGAATTTGGTAAGGCCTTACTTATAAGGCCTGGATGAGTTTAGAAAAGAATGCTCTGGTATGGTGACTCCAGTTTTGAAGTGGCATTAGTGTGGGCACTGTTCTTGTGTCCACTAAAAATATCATACCATGTCGTACCTTTTGGCTTTTATGCTTAAAAACTAAGGGCATAATATAGCCCATGGGAAAATATTGGTATTTTTTGGTGGTAGTAGTAAATACTGATAGTATCCGAAGTCCCCAGTCAAGATTGAAAACTCACAGTGCTGGGTGTTGTACAAACACAGGAAAAATTCCCTGCCCTCATAGGCTTACAAATTTAAAAACACAAACAGAAGAAGGGTAGGGGATGTGGATAATACATACAATCAGTCCAATTAATAGGGTGAATAATTTGCATATAGTTAGTTATATGTAGACAATTCAAGTGACTCTTGATTGTGTCTTACATGTTTTGCTTATTTTAATTATGATCACTTATTTTAATTATGATCACTTATTTCCCTAAAAATCTGACCAAAAAACATAACTCAGATCAAGATACCCCATGCAATGACTGTTGTTTAACATCAAAAAAGAATCACTGTGTGTTTCTGGGAGCTTATATGCAGTGTGACAGTCCCAGGATAGAAGAAGAAGAATAGGATAGAGAGAGAAAGTGGATTAGATAATATCTTTTACTGGGCCACCTTCTGTTGGTGAGAGAGACAAGCTCTCCCACCTTATCTTTATGAGAGATGGTGATTCTTGGAGGCTGTCTCTCTGCCTTCTGTCTCAAAATGCACCTGAGGGATATAGTAATACACCAACAATACCCTCTCTTTAGTATTGACCTGTTAAAGAGATGCCCAAGTCCTATCCCCCTGTTTTTCACATCACAGAGGCTACGTCCAGACTACCCGCGTATCGGCGAGTTAAAATCGATTGCTCGGGGATCGATATATCGCGTCTCATCTAGACGCGATATATCGATCCCCGAGTGCGCTTATATCGATTCCGGAACTCCATCAACCCCAACGGAGTTCCGGAATCGACAGGGAGAGCCGCGAACATTGATCCCGCGCGGTGAGGACGGGTGAGTAATCCGATCTTAGATATTCGACTTCAGCTGCGTTATTCACGTAGCTGAAGTTGCGTATCTAAGATCAATTTCCCCCCCGTAGTGTGTACCAGCCCTTACACTGACAAGAGAATTTGGGATTTAACAGGATATTATTTTTTCATACACTGTGGTTGTTTTTGTATTTGAATGGAAGAAGATAAGCTGTACTGGAAGGGAAGTTTATCCACATTCAAATATGTGTGACAGTAGTGCAGGATATTTTAAATCTGTTTTATCAAAATGTTTAAGATCTGAGAGGTCACCATTCCATTGTTAAATGAGCATTGGCAATCAACTAAACATCCAGTTGTATTTAATAAAAGCATGATGTTTTGTAACTTGACTGATGTTCGTTCAGAACTGAGTCTAAAATTTCATAGGCCGCTTTAGTCATTCCAGCTCTTAGATAAACAGTATACCTAGGGATTCTGGTTTTTAGTTTAAATTGAAATACATTGATAAAATAACTCTATACTTTTTTCAAAATTTAATGAAAAAAGCCTGTATTGCATCCTGTCCATGGTTTACTTCTGGATTGCATATAGCAGTAGTATAGTAAGCACTTCTTTAAGTGTGGTTATGGGAGAATATAGGATGTGAACAATAAATCAGATTACCTTTTAAAATTTTACATTTTAAATTTGTTTGGGGTCTTGCTAAGGGAAACCGGTGTTTGCTCAAATATATGCAGTATCAAATCACATATATCTATACTAGTTAATGTACAGGAAGTAACAAGGTGCTAAATTAGCCAAAACTAAAAAAGTGAATAGCAATAGTAATCAAAATCGTACTTAAGTGTAACCAATTTATTTTACAACATGTGCAATGTTTCAGGTGGATTCTTTGTAAAGTTATCTTCTCTGTTTAAAAAAAAACTTATTTCAGGAGCTGTGCACACTGTTCAGGCTTTTATCTTGACAGTGGTACCTTTTGGTCTTATAGGATAGCTTCCATTTTTGGGAGGGTATGGAGGGTTTGCCACTTGTGCAGATGACTTAAATTGAAAACTTTGTTACATTTCTATTTAATTCATTACAACTAGGAATACAATAATTTCCCAATTTGGAAATTTTGTACCTGATTCTGATAATTTAGCCAATTTGTACAAATTTAAAGAAGGAAAATTTTTCTGAATAATTCATAACCAGCCTTCGGTGATGGCTATTTTAAGTATGGCTGCCTCTTACCCTCCAACTCCTCCCCCCAATCTCAGATCAACTTTCACACTGAAAATACAATAGTAAGTCAATAAGTGGGTACTGAAAAACTTAGATTCCTAACAAGCCACATAAGTATTTCACAATAATTAAACTTTTTTACTACTCTTGAGTGCTATTTAGAGGCTCTCTTCTGATCTAAAAATAAATGAAGCCAATTAAAGTTGACTTACCATAAATGGTGGACTATGGCTCACCACCTTTCATCTGAACATTTACTTTTATGGAGGCACATTGTCCCTATACGGGGAACCAAGGAGTAAGGAAGGTGACATCTCTGAATCTAGCAAATAGCTGTTAAAAGGATGAATGACAATTCAGTAAACATCAAATTAAAAAATGGTTTTGTATGATATGCTATGTGCATTACTGACAAATGTGAAGACAAGTGGTGGTTTTCTGGTTCCATTATGTCAATGCCAAAACTCCTTTTGATTATTTGGGTCAGGATTTAACCCAAGATCCGTGCCCCAAAGAGCTTACATTGTTTAAAGATTCTCAAATGCAAGTCATGCAGTGAAACAATTCTTGCTTTTAAGATTTTTATAATGTATTTTATTTTATTTTGTTTTACATATAGGCTGGATCAAGGCCACTATCCATCTGAGCATATTGTAACCTCAGAGGCCTAAGGAGACTAGAATGTTTTGTTAGCCCCAAACATCTTACATACTAAATTACAGTCTCCTTTCCTTTTCTTTTTTTAATGCAGACAACAACAAAAAGTAAATACCAGAACAACGGCACTAGAGAAATGACTCTCCATAGGGTGTGCACAGAACATCTCACGTCATCAGTTAGTTCTCCAGTCTCGGAGGGGAGGTTGGGGTGGGTCATGTAAATCTTGTGTATTTTCAGGAAATCTGAATTACAAGGCAAGAGATTCCCTCATCTATAAAGATACAATGAATAGAAGATTTTCATTTTTGTAGTGCAAGTAGCTCCAGGGATCTCCTGAGCTAAAAAGTATAATAGTGAAGAACTCTGTAATAATTATAAACAATGCTGATGTCCACAAAGAAAGAGACCCTGTAGCTGCCTAAGAGAGCAAAATGTCTTAAGAGCTAAAAGTTTTTCTTCAATTTCATGCTGGAGGCACAAGACCAAAAAGGGAGAATCATGAGCAATTCTTCTGGGAAGGCAGAAGTGCATGGTTAGTAATTATCTCAACTAAGTAAATACCACACCCTAGCTGTAGTCCATAACACAAAAGCACAGCAAGCAAAAGATTTCATCACATTTTTAGAGCCTTTTTTTTGTCTAGCATTTTTACTTTAAATGTATTAAAACTTTTTTACACACCTTTTAATTGGAAGACTATTGTTTATAGCCCTTTATGCAAAAAGTGAAGAAGATTATTAAATGTATAGCATAAAGGGTCAAGAAGGGGTGACTGAAGAAAATAGGTGTGTGGGAAACTTCCCTTTTTGTGTTAATAAAACACGTACTGTGTGTGTTAGTATCATAGCTAAATTATCCTACATATAAAAGTGCATACCCAAACAGATCCAAAGATTCTGGATGCTGCTTTCCTCATTTGACTTTTAATGTAACCTTTTAAAATTGTTGCTTTAGAAAGCAGTTGAACACTGTTTTTAGAAAACACTCACTTCCTATTTTACTGTGGTAAAGTTAATTTATTATGTGAAGTCTGAACATTCAAACTTGGTTTAAATTGTCAGTGATAGTGTAGCTCAAGAAGGTGAAGTTTGACAGTTTCAGCCATAAATCATGATTTTGTGGCTTTCTTAGTTTGACACATTTGTTTTAATTAACATTTTGGTATTTAATATTGGGGGTTTTTTTTTTTGTTTTGTTTTTGGTATAAACCTCCCCTGCTCCTGAAAAATATTTAAAAGACTTAGGCTATGTCTATATTTGGATCTGGGGGTGTGATTCCCAGCTTGGGTAGGCATACTTGCACTACTTGTCACTGAGCTAGCATTCTAAAAACAGTAGTGTAGCCACAGCAGCATGGGCAAGGAGAAAGAATGTACTCCCAGGCTCTAGGCAGATTTGTATTTAGTATGGCTAGCTCATGTGAGCTACTGCAAGTATGTTTCTTGAGCTGGTACTTGCATCCCCAGCTCTGAGTGTAGATATACCCTTACAGTAGAAGTTATTATGGAAGCCTGTAAGTTGGCATACATCACCTTGATCGATGGGTCCATCATCCGTCACAGAGAGCACCAATCACAACACGTCATTTGTGTTGTTTTCTAGCCAATCCTTCAGCCACTCGCTGGTTAGGCTCAGTGGCACCGGACACCCATTGGGCATACTGCACCGTAGCCCAGAACTCCTGAGCCGTCTGCCAGCGTCTGCCTCCCATGTAGCTGGGATTACAGGCATGAGCCACCGCACCCGACTAGCATACATGCTTTAGCCAAAAAAAGTGTTCTTTGCCTTCATTAATGTCAATATATTCAAAATATGGATATTTCTGGAATGGTAAAAACTTAATGTGCAGATATGTGCAACAAATGTTTCACGGTTTTCTTTCAATCCTGGTGCCCACTTTTCCTTGGAGAAGGAAATGATCCATCTGTTGCTCTTTCTTCAAGCATACCCAGAGTGTGATGGAAGTGAGGTTGAAAGCTTTCCTTCTAGAGCTGTCCATGTAAGCCCTCAGACATCATTTCAGTGTCTCTCAGTCACTGTCCCAGAGAGCTGGAAGTCTGCTCTGAACTCCTGGGCTGCATCCACTCAAAGTTTTCTGCTACTGTGTGGGCATTAATATCCAAAGGGCTGAAAAGAGCACCATTCCAAAGATGTGCCCAGGTGCAAGTCACCTTTTTCTGCACCTGGCAAGACACTGAAGGGTCATCAGCTATATGACTCATCTTGGGCTAATATGTCTAAGGTTCATAAGCCCAAAGACCATTTCTGGTACCTCGGTACTGACGTCTAAAGCAGCGTATGGTATCCTCTAAATCAGCCCTTGGTGCTGATCTCTCTGCCTCAGCCCTGGCACCGAGTGCCTTGGTACCTGGAACCACAGAACTCAGTGTTCTGTTATTGTAGTGTTGGGATTTCCACCTCTGTACAGACTACCTCCATCAGACCCCCTGCCTTGGCACTTGGTTTCTTGTCACTAAAATCTTTTATATGGTGCCAAGTGACTTATTGGAAGGCTTAGCCCTGAGTCCCCTGGCTACAAAAATGGAGAGATGGTGGCCAAACAACCAGCATTGGAGTCACCGGTATGCAAGGTTAAATAAGTGTCCTCTGTATTTACCTCCTTTATACAAAGGATACATGTGAGGTATATTTCTACTCTGCCCAGCAAGAGGAGAAAACTGTCTCCCGCTAGTGATCCGTTATTTCTCTGGTTAGCTCACTAGGAATCAGAGGGTTTTAGGAGGAGTCTGAGGGATAGTAGAAAGAGTCTGAGCTTCAATGGGACCACTCTACCTGGTACTGCCCATGTGCCCTCTACTGCATTACTCCTATCCCATACTAGCCACAGCCTTATTGATCCTCTTGGGCATACAACTTTACTCAAGGAAACCTGCTTAATTGACTGTCACAAGGGCTAGATCAATCTTCCCAAAGAGACACATCAAGCCACCTCCATTGAGCCAGTTGGTTCTGCCACATCTATTTCAGAGGCAGGAGGAAAAAAATGAATAGGAACATCAGCTGTTCATCCAGTCCCTGTTGCAATGTTCTCATCCTTCCCTGACAAGGCTGTGTATTTAGAACCAAAAAATAGCAAGAAATTTTTTCCCTCTAACATTTCTATGTAGAAGTATTAATGAAATAATTGGAACATGAAGGAAAATGCTGACTAATATAGTCAAGCTGCTTAGGTATGACAGAGTTAATTTTATTATCTCTAAGTAATCTGTAATAGATGGATGTATAGTCCATTCTCGAATATTTCTAGTGGAAGTATTTGTACTGTTCTGTTAACTTCTCCCATTGCTAAAATATTCTTGTTATAGGGGACATGGTTATGACCCCTAATATTTAGTTTCCCCAACACTTTCCATTATAAAAAGAGTTTTGTGTCCTTTTTCTTTGGGACGTTCTTGCACCTTATTGTTCTGTAGCAAGTTTTGATAGCAGCTGGGGAAATCCCGTGGCTAGAGAAGTAATTTGTTTTTCTTCATACTTTGAATTTCATTCAGTTTTTACTGATAGCGAAATTGTTTTAAAATGGTTCATTCCCTTCTCTTGCTTGTGCAAGAAAGAAGCCCAAACTGGGCACCTCATCTAATCTAGTTCTTACCATCATCCCATGGGGGCACAACACAGGGCAGGAAAGCTCCCCCAGTTCTTGGTAGAAATTAGGAGAATGAGCCGAGTGGATGCAGTATTAGAATCTAGCAGTTTGTCCCCATTAATATAAGAACATAATGGTCATACTAAGTCAGACCAGTGGTCCACCTATCCCAGTATCCCGTTGTCCAACTGTGGCCAATGTGAGGTGCTTCAGAGGGAATGAACAAACAGGTAATCATCAAGTGGTCCATCCCCTGATGCCCATTCCCGTCTTCTGGCAAAAAGAGGCTGGGAACACTTAAGAGCATGGTTTTGCCTTCTGGAATAACAGCTCTCTTGTTGCTCACTAGCATAGTTAGTCCTGTAACTCAGTAGTAGCAATCAAATGTGTTGTGGTGGTAAAGGTTCAGGGTTCAAACCTGTCTGATGATGGGTATGTATGTTATTTTTACCTGTTTTCTTTAAAACAAACAACAAACAAAACACAACTAGGAAATTGTATTACATTAAAAGAACATTAATTTAGTTACAAAGTCAAATACTGAAAGTTAAGAAATGCCAAACCTAAGGTTGGTCATGCAACCTTAATTCTGTCTCTCTTGTGCATTTGCAAATGAAACTGTCTTAAGTTATGCAGTCACCGTCCCCTTTCTCCCCTTGTGACCTCTGTCTGATTTAATGTATGCACAAGGGGTCAAAATTAGATTTCACAGGTCACCGTAAATTTCCTGTTCCCTAACTTTAAATACTTGACTTTAAATAACATTTTAAATTTAGCTTTATCGTACGTAATAGTTAAAATGTTTACTTAATTTTTAAACTAAACTCTCCCTTCTACACTGCATGTGCATTCCTTTACTATTGTTCTGGTCTTGTTGAACTAAGCACACTGTGCTGTACAAATAAATGAGAATTAACTTTTCCTTTCTATATCATACTTCCAAAGTGTTTGTAAATAAATGCTTTTTCTTTTGACCAAGTATACCCAATTCATGTAATCTCTCCTGATGAGTCTTATTTTACAAATTTATCATTTTGTTGTCCTTTTGAATTCCCTCCAATATTCTAATATTTAGTTACTGGGAATCTTACCATGTGGTAGATATTAGATATCTAAAGTAATTTCTGAGTAATTTATAATCTAAGCATGTGAACGCTGGTAACCTTTCCTGGATAAAGCCTTCCAAGTACAGAGATTTATTATCAAAATTTGACTAATCTGCTTCATACTTGAAAGAAAAAACAATTTACTATCTTTAAGATGTCTTTTGCCATGGTTGATTATCATTCACTTTTTAAAAATAGATTAAGTAAATAGGTGAGTCCCATTTTATGCAGCTAATTTTTCAGCAAGGGCCAGATTCTGCCATCTGCACTGATGTTGAGTAGAAATTTACTTCCAGATTAGTGCCATTGACCTTAGTTGATCCAATCAGGGAGTACATTACTGAGCACATGCAGTAAGTATAGGGTGATAAGATAGCAAGTGTAAGAAAAATCTGGATTGGGGTGGGGGGTAATAGGAGCCTATATAAGAAAAAGCCCCCAAATCAGGCCTGTCCCTATAAACTCGGGATATCTGGTGACCCTAAGTAAGTATTAGCAAATTAAAGTGCTGTCCACAGCAAAACCTTCTGTAATTGTCATTGTCTCCATTATTTGTATTTATGTTACTGTGGTATTTCAGTTTAACTGACGCAAGGAAATGTTACATTTCAATCCAAATTTAAAATTATTCTGCCCAATCTGAGGTTACATTCAACATTTTCTAGGTTATTTGATTGCACAGAAGACTTTTCAAAATGTAAACAACTGTGTTCTTCACATTTTGACAGGACAGGCTGGAACTATTTAGCATCAATAGAGTTGCTAATTTACAGATTTCATATTAATGAAGTATTAATTATCATGTGTTTAATACTACTCAGACTTTTCCAAGTAGGAATCTGATGTGGAAGTGCTCTGATTAGAGCCTAATCTTTGCGATTATTCTGAAAGCCTACATTTGACCCAAAGCACCAAGTCAAACTTATTAATAATTAGGGTGTCTCTATATTGGAAAATTGATTGGAATAGCTATAGTTAGCTATACTGGTATAACTCCCTTGTGTGGATGCTTCATTCTGGAATAAAAGTTAGTTATTCCAGTATAGTGTCCATGGGGTGGGGATATGTGTTATGTGAGCTATTTATAGCAGAATAAGTTTTGCTATAGCTGTGCTGTTTAATTTCTTCATGTAGACAAGTCTTTCATTATAAACACTTAATGGTCACATTTTGAATACTAACTTTCTTTAAAAATCAAACCAAACCCTCGAGACAGATACTCTGTAACAGACATACTCTAATATTACTAGGCAGAGTGGCTGTAGCTGTAAACAAACCTGTGTATTTGGCAAAAACCGTATGTGTCCCCTTGAAGTTGCATGTGATTCTAAGGAGATGTCTTCATTGCAGAGTTAACCTGGGTGATTGGCGCCTGAGTTAACCTAGTCTGGGTTGCACATCTCTGCTGCAAATCTCTATTTGTGCCAGACGTGTGTTGCTGTGTCCATACTGTGTTGTAGTTACCCATCTGAGATGCTAGGACTTCTGGATAGATATCCCAGGTCTCTTCAGTGTCCTGAATTGGGTTATTCTATGAATTCTTATGAAGTTATTGTGGGAGAACTTTTGTTGTTGTTTCCGGAGCCTATGTGGAAGTGTTCTTAGCAAACTCATTAAGTAATCCACCCAAGGTTTGGCTGATTGTCTGTCTGTTTTCAGGTAAATATGTTCAAAATTAGGTCTTAGCTACCAGAGGCACACCAGAACCCTGATGTCAGCATCTGGCTAGCTAACAGTTAACATTGCACTGGGAGGATGATTTGTCAGATTGCATCACTGTTCAAGTACTGTAAAAGTTCAGTAGAAATGTAGCAGGACACATGCAGTGTAGGGTTTAAATGCCAAACTACTGTATATAAACTGGAAGAAGTCTTCCCGTGCAGAAGAGGAGAGTTAGGTAGAGTGAAAGAAAATATGATCTGGGGAAATTGTGGGATGGCATTGAAGGAGTATCAGCACCCATGTTGATTAGCCTGTGTCTCCATTGCAAAGCAGGTGAGTTAACAGCCCAGATTAAAGCACAATCCGGGCTCAAGCCTATACTAACCAGTGGTGCCACCTAGAACAGGTTTAAAGCGTCACTGACCCCAGGTCAGAGGTTTTTGTGTGTGATTGGTAGCCAGGTTGAGGGCGACATCTGGGTAAGAGCCCAGGCTAACTCTCAGTGAAAACATATCCTAAATGAGTATTGCCACAATGATAACTCAGACATAGGTTAAGGGTTTGTTACAGAAGTGGATGGGTAGGGTTCTGTGGCCTGCATTGTGCAGGAGGTTAGACTAGATGATCATAATGGTCCCTTCTGACCTTAAAGTCTGAGTATTGCCGTAGTCTCCACTCTGTCCTCCCTTACTTTTCCAAACACTTTTTTTGTGTCTTACCTCTTACACAAATCAGCATTTTATATGTAATTGTTAGTCATTATGGTTCAACTGTATTGTGTAATGTGATATTTTTAAAAAAAATCCTATTTTTGAATGCTGCAAATTTATGATAGCTGAAGTCAATTATGTTTCAAGTAGCTTTATGTATAGCAATTTTAGACAGATTAGTATACAATTGTAATTTTTTCACAGTGTGTTTGAGTATCTTTTCTATTCATTTTCTAGGCAAAACCAAAGCTAATTGAGCCAATAGACTACGAAAATGTCATTGTTCAGAAGAAAACACAATTTTAAATGATGCATTACGTGAGATGCTACTTTTCCCTTATGATGACTTTCAGGTAATTATTTAACTTCAGTTTCAATGAATTTTATTAGTAATGTTACAGACATGAGACACTGGAATAGGTGAATGGAAAACCATTAAGTACAGCATTGAATTTCTAAAACTAAGAATCTTTCTATCATCTGAGTCCTTGGATATTCATGCTTTATTTTGCCTGGTTCTTCTAGTGCAGTCTGGTGAAGTACTGACAAACTCCACCATTCTTTCAGGATATAGGAGGTTCCACTTCCTCAGCACAGCCAGCTTGCTTCCTGCTTGAGAGGCAGCTGGTCAGATAATGGCAGCCCATTGCATTTTAAAACTTTTCCTAGAACTTCAGTTTTTTTGATATACCTGCTGGATTTGGTGCCGTCCATTGGACCCAAAATATCATGACTGGTTTAAAAATCCTAACTTAAATAACACTTTGTGTTCATTATTTGCTGTCTAGTTTTACTCTTAGGTACAGTTGGGTCACATTTTCAAGTGCTTTTGCACAACAATGGATATAAACTTTTAATGAAAGCTGAGTTCTCATCAATCACAA
>NW_022059809.1:33038-92794 GCF_007399415.2 Gopherus evgoodei | reverse complement strand
CCTGGAGCCTCCACCAAGTGTGCGTCTTCCTCAATGGCCAGCCCAGACTGAGCTGAGCTGTTCTCCTTTATACTGACACAGCAGCTGGAGCATGCCCAGCAGGGTCTGAGGGGCGGGATTTGCTCCAGCCATAGTGTGGAATTAACCCTTTCTTGCCTAGTGCGGGGTATGCACACCCCATCATGCACTGTAATATTTGATCTGATTATTTGACCCCTCCCATGCATTTCTGAAGTGCCTGAGGCACAGAGGCTTCTTCTGGGTCTCCTTTCTCCTGGCACTGAAATGGAAATGGTTCTTTCACATGCATGGTGGGCAAGAAGTAGGACTTTCTGCAAGGGTCATTAACAGCCAGTCAGACTGAATTTTTTTTTTTAATTTCAGCAAAAAAGTTTCAGCCTTTTCCAGAAAGGGCCTTACGCTTGTTTTCCCAGGGCACCATTTTTTTCACTACCATGAAAGCTACAGCATCTCCATGCTTTGGAGCAGAGAGAGGCCATTTTGCAGAGGTGTCAGAGACTAGTCTTTTGCTCCGTGCCCACAAAACTCACTGAGCATTTTCCAGCCTGGGGTTGAGAAGGACGTTCTCTCCAATTGCTCTTCTGAGCTGTCAGAAGATGCTCTGTGGCTGACACTCCACAGTGCTACATTCACTCCGAGGACAAGTCAAATGCTGCGCCAAGGGTGGTGAGTTCCCCATGAATTCCTGTGTGAGCACACATTGCCCCTGTCCTCCACACACACTGCTCATACACACACTCACACACAGTGCCACTGTCCACCACATACACACACAGTGCCACTGCCCATCACACATTCTGCACACACACACACACACACACAAAGTGCCACTGTCCACCACACATATTGCACACACACACACACACACACACAGTGCCACTACCCACCACACATACTGCACACACACACAATGCCACTGTCCACCACACATAGTGCACATACACACACAGTGCCACTGTCCACCACACACACACAGGGTCAGTGCTACCATTAAGGTGAACTAGGCAGTTGCCTAGGGCGCCAAGATTTGGGGGCGCCAAAAAGCGGTGCCTCCAATTTTTTCTTTTTACAGCGGTTCCTCCCCGAGTGCACAGTCGCTGCTCCACTTCTCCCGCCTCCCAGGCTTGCAGTGCCAATCAGCTGTTTGGCGCCGCAAGCCTGGGAGGAGAATTAGAGCAGGGGCGGCGTGCTTGGGGAAGATGCGGAGCAGAGGTAAGCTGGGGTGGGGAGGTACTGCACAGCTCCCAAGCAAAGGAGCTGCCGTGGGGGGGGGGTGCCTGAGGGCGGAGGGTGGGAGCTGATGCAGGGCTGGGGGTGGGGGGAGCAAGGTGGAAGTTTTGCCTAGGGCGCGAAACTTCCTTGCACCGGCCCTGCACACACACACACACACAGTGCCGCTCTCCACCACACACACTGCACATAGACACACACACCATGCCCCTGTCCACTGCACACACTGCACACATACACACACACACACCGTGCATGTTGCGCACACATCAACTGCAACAAAAGAAACACAAACTACACACTCTGGAGACAGTTGGTTTGTTTCCAGGCTGCTTTTACTTACAAAGGTGCTGAAGTGTGATCTCTCTTCTTTTTCCGTGGGCAGAAACGCAATGGAGGAGAATCTCACATCCCTGAGCTGCCAGGTGACAGTGGCAGGAGAAAAATGCAGAGCACTGAAATTTTAAAACACTCATAAATATTTCACACTGTGGGTTGGGGTGTCCAGGAGGACCCAAGGGAAGAGACTAGGGGGATTAGGGGGAGAGGAGGGTGGTGTTAACCAGAGTGCACTGTGGGACTGTGGGATTTAGAGACCCCAGCAAGGAGAGGCAGGGGCGGGTTGCAAGGCCCCACAGTGGCTGAAAAGGGGAACCCGGCAGGTTGGGGGGTAGCAGAGACTGGAGATGAGGAACCTCACACCCTGGGGATGGACTGGGGGAGTAGGGGGGATGGTAAAGTGGGGCCCAGCAATGGAGAAATGGGTTAGAGGCAATTGCGGGAGGGGCGCTGAGGACGAGGGGGTGGAGGAGGATGTCGGGGCAGGGCGGTGAGGTCGGGGGGAGGAGGAGGTCAGGGGCAGGGCTCTGAGGATGGGGAGAGGAGGAGGGGGTTGGGGCGGGCTCATGGGACGGGGAGGTGGGATGGGTGGGGGGAGGGGCCCCACAGACAGAGGGAGTCACCGGAGGGAGGATGGGGAAATGGGGGGGGCCCAGGGACGGGGCAGGTGGGGGGGCTGAGGTGGGTGTTAGTGAGGGAGCCTCACTGCTAGCGCAGACTGGGCAGTTTGTTGGATGAGAGACACTGTCCCAAAGCAGGACTAATGCTCAGACCTGGTGATCAGTGATTTCAGATCTGTTGGTCTGCAGCAAGACTCTACAGTGAGTCTTAACCAGCTCTGTTATTACACAGGGACGAACAAAAGGGTCAAATGGTGCCTGGAAGCCTTAAGAAGAATCCACCCCACCAAGTACAACACTTGTCGCTACCTGCTCTCAGCTCCATTGAGAATGTTTTGGGGTCACTCCTCGCCTTTATCATCCTAAGAGTCTCAGAGCATCATAATTAGCAGGTGCTCCAGTGGCACAATTGGTTAGTGCACAGTACTTATAGGGCAGTGCTGAGAGGAGCTATGCTGAGGTTGTGAGTTTAAACCTCCCCTGGAGCACTGGTTTTCATTAACCAAGTGGTGTCACCCCCTCATTTGGCCCTGTGGAATGTACAATTCCAGCCCTGGGACACTGAGGAGGGGAGGAGTCAAAAATGCCCCTTCACTTATTACCTCCTCTCCAGAGCACAGGTCAGAATCTACAATCCTTTCTCCCCCACCAGCCCCTGTGCCAGGATCCCTCAAGCAGAGCCTGGAGTCCACCATGGCATCTGTACTATTGACAAAGACTAAGTGACAGGGACAAAACACTCAAATCCCGCCTGGTGCAGGGAGCCAGGTTTGCTCTTCAAATTCTGTCGTTCGTACATTTCCAGGTCTGGGAATGTCCCACAACAGCATTTAATGGGAAGCAGCCTGCAGAGCAGTTACACTGCACAGAGCTCCTGTGGAGGAGGGGTGGGAATTAGTAACATTTTGAGGATCGTTTGGGAAATGAGCCTTTGCTGACAAGGTTTGTCTCTGTACATATTTCACCTTGAGGTGTTATGTTGAGGGATCTTTAGTATATTTGTGAGGTTAATAACTATCTCCTCAACTTTATTTACTCAACTTAAAAATTGGTGTCACTTGATTTTTGCATCTCCCTGTGAAAATACAACTGACACGTGTGGCTTTCACCAGGGGGTCATGATGTTAAAGTTGGGGAATGCAATCTCTGTACTTCTGAGGGGGAGTGTTGATTTTTTACAGCTGCCTCACTGCCAGGCACACCAGGCTGTTAGCTGCACCCACTGTCCTTGCCAGGGGCCCCTGCTGAACCCTGGGGGGCTGCACTGCCCTGCTGGGGTGACTCTGCAGGGGGAGAAGCTGCTGGGGAGCAATGTAGAGCAGGTGCAGGAAGGAGACGGGGTCACTATTCACATTCTGAACTGCACAATTTTCCAAATTTGGGAATAGATTAATAGATTCATAAACTAAAGGTCAGAAGGGACCATTATGATCATCTAGTCTGACCTCCTGCACAATGCAGGCCACAGAATCTCACCCACCCACTCCTGTAACAAACCCTGACCTATGTCTGAGTTATTGAAGTCCTCAAATCGTGGCTTAAAGACCTCAATGTGTAGGGAATCCTCCAGCAAGTGACCCCATGCCCCACGCTGCAGAGGAAGGCGAATGTCTGAGAACACTTCTAAGGGGAAGGTGAATGCAGAGCTATGACACTGGAGATGCCCAGACCTCCAATGGGGGCAGCGTGGCAATTAATAATGGGAAGATCATTTGCGAAATTAGCCGCCACTGACAAGATTTGTCTCTGTTCCTATTTTACGCTGTGGTGTTAGTTAGAGGAATCAGTACAGATTTTTTACTATATTAATTAAACACTTAATTTTATGTAACCAAGCCAAAAACTTAGTGTCACTTATTTTTTCTCTGTCCTAGCAAGAATGAATTGAATTTTGTGACTTTCTGGAAAGTGCAGCGAGATTAAATGCAGGGAATTCAGTCTCTGTGTTTGTGAGCTGATGTTTTCCTCTCACAGGTCAGTGCCTGCATTGAAATACCAAGAGGAATCTAAGGGCTGGTGTACGCTGGGCACTTAACTGGCAGAGCGACGTCTCTCAGGGTGTGACCCCATCCCCAAACCCATAGAGTTAAGGTGACCTAAGCCCTGGTTCGATAGTGCTAAAGAAAAGGAAGAACTGTTCTGTCAATGTAGCTATTACAGGGATGGGAAAACCCCTCCAGTCACTGTCTGCTCCAGAGAGCTATAGCAGTGCCACAGCAGTGTTTTAAGTGTAGACAGAGTGAAACTAGATCTGGCTCCAGTTCACACTGTGGATGCTCAGGCACTAAGACTACAATAGTAACAACAACAACAGCCCAGTGCTTGCATAGTTGGCAGGATTTGGACCTGCGCAGGAGGACCCCAATGGATTTCTAGTCCATTGCCTTAACCACTCGGCCACAACTACTTAACATACATTTGTTTCACTACACGATGATTCTGTTCTCACTGAATTGTCACTTCCAATTGTTTGCTCAGACCAGCTTCCCCAGCACACTCATGGCTGCGCATCAGTGTAAGTGTGTCCTTGGCTGAACAGCGAGAATTCCTGCCCATTTCCCTTCTGGCTGGAGCAGGATGAGAGTGTGTTTGTGTGAACGACATTGCTGTAGATTGTTGTTCATTCCCCACTCTGACAATTCAGACAGTCCCTTTCCTAGTCAAATCTCCAGCACATCGTTCCAATAGCAGGGGGCAGGATTTCTCTGGGGCACTGAAATATTTCCGGGGGCTGGTGCATGAACTCAGCCTTGCATTTCACCCTTGGTGTTTCCTGGACTAACAACAGCAGCAGAAAGAAAGAGCCGAGCCAATATCTCCCTCTCAGGGATGCAGGTGCCACGTCCCCTCTGTCTGCCCATCGCCATTGCAGGAGAGAAGGGTTCACTGGAATCGAGTGCCCTTGCTGAGACCAGAGACACAGGGAGGTTTTGCTGTTCATGGATCTGTGCAAAGGAAATTGTGTCTCCGTGTGAAATTGAGGCGGGAAATGAAACGTCCACATGGTGGCCCAATGCCCTAAGGAATGTGGGTGAAGGACTCAGGCTGGGAAATGATTTAACAGGGGTTTGTTTCAATTTATTGCCCTGATTAAAAACTATGGCTAAAATGCAGCCATGTTGTTAGTACTTGTACCTGTGTAGGGACACCGCAGTGGGTGTCAAGTCCATTGCCTTCACCAGGGACAGTCAATTATTTTATCAAGATACAAATTTCTTGGTCAGGGTCTAGACTCCAGAGAAAACAACGCACTGATGATAAAACGTATATAAAAAAAATTGCAGTCACTATGGACATAACTATGATGTGTCGTGTTTCACTTTTTATATCTGGCACCACCTCCTTTCCCTTTGGCCTTGTAGTTGACCAAGGGTAAAACTGAACATCTCAGATACCAGGGAGTGTTTATGTCCATCCCTGTGAGCTACAGAGGGGTTTGATGTTGCTGCTTTGAATCCTCCATCTCTGCTGGGATAAGGAACAATTCAGGCTGTCACTGAATTGAAGGAGGGAGATCATTGACAGGGAGAGGGACGCCTCCTCTTTAAGGTGTTTTACTAGCTGGCACAGTAGCGTAGCTAAGTGGGAGCAGGGGTAGTGGCTGCTCCCCCCTGAGCACATTTTCCAGAAGTGGGGCCCTTCCATGCAGCCAGCACTGGGCTCTGGACTCGAAGTCCGGAGCTGGGTTTTGTGTGTAGCCACAGGCTGGCTCTGGGCTCCGCACTACCCTCCTGCATCCCCAACCCTGCTCGCTCACTCTGGGGCTGCAGGCAGCGTCAGCTGGTTGCCGGGCTCCCCGAGGAGGAGGAGGCTCCTGCCTGCTCGCAGCTGCCCAGCTCCCTAAGCCGGGGTGGGCTCTGCCAGGAAGGGAAGGGGTGGCAGCACAGCCCTCCCCAGTGCAGCGAGGGGGGCTGAGGATCAGCAAACCCCATTGTCCCCCAGCACCCCATGCAGAGCGAGGTGGCCGCGCAGTGGGGAAGGTGGCTCTGAAGCCCAGCTGGTGCCGGCGGAGGAGGTGGAGAAGGAAGGAAAAGGGGGGATGTTTTTTTCTCGTGGTGTCTCTTCAGCGGAGGGGGCTGAGGAAGCGGCAGAACCAGGAGGCAAAGGAGCGACTTTGGGTTTTTGCCCCCCCCGCCCCCCAGTGCTGTGCCCGGGGCTGTGAAACTGTGTTTAGTGCAGCTTGTGAAGGAAGGAGGGTAAATGTGCTTTAAGGTGCCAGTTATGTCTCCTCAGTCTCACTGCTGACTAGCGGCAGACCCAGTGCTCAGAATTAAGCAGTGTCCTCAGGGCTACTGGACTCTATACTAGTTTTCAATTGCCTGCTAAATGCTTCAGCCATGCCACCTTCTCACTCAGCTACATCCTGAATAGTGGTGACTGGGAAGGGGGTGTGTGTAGCAGATGCCAATTTGAGGTGAATAGTCTCTTGGCCAGATTCTGCTGGGTTTATGGTGCTTTGTGCCATGGACTGGAGCAAAGTGGCTGGTGAATAACCATGGTCTATTCCAAACCAAGCCCTTCTGTCAAGCTCAGAGTTTCACAATCCTTAGAGCACCTTCCACTTATAAAGTGTCTCTGACAGAGGCTCTTCCCTTCAACACTGTGACACACTCTGATCCCTGGCTTAGACCTTCTTATTGAGAAACAGCCCATAATGTCATGCCCCCTCTGTGTTATTTCTAGTGTAGACGAGAGAGTGTTAGTCAGTGTATTTCCCATCTGTCCTGAGCCCAGGTCGCTCTGAATCACTCACACTGCTGAGTGGAGAGAGCCGGTGGGATGGGAGAGCTGAGATTTCCCACCATGGGGCATGGGGCAGAGGGCTGGATGAGCAGTGGGATATGAGAGATGCCAGCATGGTGAGCAGCTCCAGTGTGGAGTCGCTGAGAAGGGCCCAGGGTGCAGGAAATGAGACTCCTCTGACTCGCTGTGACAACTCCATGGCTGAGACAGCCCAGGCAGGAATTGCTGAGGATGTTGGTGTGGTTTGTTCAGGTGATTCATTTCCAAATCTCACAAACATTCTCTGTTCAGTAGGAAAATACATATTAAGAGCTGGGCTCTATCCCTGCAGGGAGCAGGAGGATCAGACTGGTGAATGGGGTAGGTCACTGTGCTGGGAGAGTGGAGATTTATTACAGTGGCAGCTGGGGGACAGTCTGTGATGATTTCAGGGACCTGCCAGACTCCAACATCATTTGCAAACAACTGGGATGTGGATGTGCCAGCAATGCAACTGTCTCTGCTCATTATGGGCAAGGATCCGGGCAGATCTGGCTGGACGATGTGAACTGCTCTGGGAACGAATCCGATCTCTGGGAGTGTCCTTCCGGGGGTTGGGGCCAACGCCGGCACAAATACAGGCACAAAGAGGACGCGGGAGTTCTCTGCTGACATCTGTTCTGGGAATGCTCTTGCGAGCCGGGTTACCAGGGGATTTAACGGAGGGGGCAGAAGTTTCAGGAGATTGCTGAGAATGATCCTCTGCCTGACTGTCTCTGCCTCCCTTTCTCTTGTGTAGCTACCTAGCAGGGCCACCATTAGAAAGTCCTCAGGTCTCACCCAGAGGTATTGGAGATAGTGCAAGATTTCCCTGATGTATGAATGCTGCAAGGAATCTGTATCCCGGACACTAGTGACAGAAAAGGATGTAGGGTCCTAGTGAAGAAATAACGGAACATGAACTCCCAGTGCCGGGTGTGGCAACACGGGCTAATGCCAACCTTGGATGTACAAACAGGGGAGCAGTGAGTAGGAGGGGGGACTAAATCGTACTGTTGTATATGGCACTGGTGAGACACAGACTGGAATCCTGTGTCCAGTTCTGATGTCCACAGAAATTGGAAAGGGAGCAGAGCTGAGCCACAACAGTGATCTGATGGCTAGAATAAAAGCCTTCCGGTGAGAGATTTAAGCCTGGATCTAACAACCCCTCCAGTCGATTTCGTGCCTGTATTTGGGGAAAAGCCAGATGGTGAAGTCGTATCATATGATGCTGCTCTTTACATTCCACTAGTAGCTCTGGAGGGTGTGAAACAACAGCAACTAACCTTATAGACTGTAAAATCAGCAGGTCCAGATCACTTGAATCCACGAGTTTGAAAAGAGCTGGCAGAGAAGCTCACTGGACTGTACATGTTGATTCGCAATAAGCCTTGGAACACTGAGGAAGTTCCAGAAGACTGGAAGAAAACTAACATTGTGCCATGTGATGAGGCAAGGCCAGATGGCTACAGTAAAGTACTGAGAAACAGATATCTTAGCCCCAGGCTAAACAAATCCCTAGGACCCTGGTAACCAAATGGCAGTTGCTCCAGGTTAATCAAGGCACCTGGGGCCAATTAAGATCATTCTAGAAGGCAGTGGAGATAGCTGCTTTAATTGGAACACCTGCAGCCAATCAAGGCAGGCTAATCAGGGCACCTGGGTTTAAAAAGGAGCTCACTCCAGTCAGGCAGGGAGGAGCCAGAGGAGAGGAAGTGCGTGTGAGGAGCAGGGAGCAAGAGGCACAAGGAGCTGAGAGTAAGAGGCTGTGCTGCTGGAGGACTAAGGAGTACAAGCATTATCAGACATCAGGAGGAAGATCCTGTGGTGAGGATAAAGAAGGTGTTGGGAGGAGGCCATGGGGAAGTAGCCCAGGGAGTTGTAGCTGTCATGCAGTTGTTACAGGAGGTACTATAGACAGCTGCAATCCACAGGGCCCTGGGCTGGAACCCGGAGTAGAGGGCAGGCCTGGATTCCCCCCAAACCTCCCAACTCCTGATCAGACACAGGAGGAGTTGACCCAGACTGTGGGGAAGATCACTGAGGTGAGCAAATCTGCCAAGAAGCGCAGGACCCACCAAGGTAGAGGAGGAACTTTGTCACAACCAGTATTTGAAAAGAGTAAATAGAAGGTTCAAGGTAATTATAGGCTGATCAGTCTCACATCAATCTCTGGTAAGATAGTGGAATGAGTAAGGAACTCCATTAATAAAAAATTAAAGGAGGGTAATATAATTAATGCCAGTCACCATTGAGAATACAATTAGAATAATCAAATTATTTATGGAAAATAGATCCTGTCCAGTGTGGCTGATAAAGGGATTAGTGTTGATGTAAGACTTAGATTTTTGTAAGATGTTTGACTTGGTAGCGCACAAAATTTGGTGATAAAACTAGAGCAATACAAACTGAACATGGTACAAATTAAAAGTGGTTAAGTGATGGATTTCCAAATAGAATTGTAAACAGGGGATTGACACCAAGTGGTGTGTTTCTAGAGGTGTTTATAAAAATATAAAATAACTTACAGACCAGTAGTGTTCCTAATGACACAGGTGTGCCTGTTTCTCCTGGCACCTTTTTTTCCAGCTGAGGACATATGTTAGAAAGACTCAACCTGATCTCACCTTCAATTTTCAGCCAACTCAGAGTGCAGGCAGGGAGTACCTAGGGACTGTGTGCAGGCAGGATGGAGCTCAGGGTGCAGGCAGGGAGTACCCAGGGGCTGTGTGCAGCCAGAGGGGAGGGTGGCTAGAGGCTACTCCAGAGATATACAGAAGAAGCCTCATGCTGCCCACAGTCCTTGCACCCAGAGCTCCCCGCGGGACGATGAGCTGCTGGGACACCAAACGGACCCATGTCCAGGGATGTGACAGGCTACTTCCATGAACACAAAGCAGCAAACCCTGCAATGGCCCCAGCTCCCCATGATGCAGAGGGCGAGCGCTGGCAGGAGAAGGCAGGGCACACAGGGCTGGCTCAGAGCGCTCTTTAGTTTGCCAGCGTGAACAGCGGGGAGATGGCAGGCAGCTGGCAAAGCGGAGCCCGGGGCAGCTGTTAGGATGTGGATTTTCACACCTGTCTGGAAAGGCCTAGACTTTAACAATGCAGGTAGATGATTCTCATACAGCTAGTCACAGAGGTAGGAAAGAAAATCACAATCACTGTTTGCCGGTGTAAGGGCTTCTCTTACTGGGACAGTCTGAGGCCCTGCTCTTTGGCTATGCTGCAGGGGCAGCCATAGGCTGGGAAGTGAATGGTCACGTCCTCACCAGTCACACTGAAGTAAGGTGCTATTGGGCTGTTGGGAATACAGTCCTGTCCTGATAATGCCCAGCACCACCAGGTAAAGATGCTTAAAGAAAACTAAGTTTGGTAGCATCCTGTCTGGCAAGAACTCACCTATCAATAGCAGGGATGTGACATCCTCATTTCTGTGTTGTTCTATCACTGTAGTCCGCACTTCTCTATTGTTTGTCTGTATAATTGCTGTCTGGGTCTGCGATTGTTTCTGTCTGCTGTAGAATTAATTTTGTTGGGTGTAAACCAATTAGGTGGTGTGTATAATTGATTAGATAATCATGTTACAATATGTTAGGATTGGTTAGTTAAATTTCAGTAAAATGATTGGTTAAGGTATAGCTAAGCAGAACTCAAGTTTTATTATATAGTCTGCAGTCAGTCAGGAAGTAAGGGTGGGGAATTGGCATCATGTTTCGCTAAGAGAGAGGAATGGGAACAGGGGCACAGGCAGGGCTCTGTGGCATCAGAGCTGAGAAGGGGACACTGAGGAAGGAAATTGGAATCATTGCTTGCTGGAAGTTCAACCCAATAAACATCTAATTGTTTGCACCTTCGGACTTTGGTTATTGCTGCTCTCTGTTCACGCGAGAAGAACCAGGGAATGGGAGGGTGAAGGGATGAGCCCTCTAACACTAACTAACATCTAACACACATTTGAACCTCTTCATTTCACACCGTTGCTCATTCTCAGGTTCTGCTTTGTCTCCAGACAGATCCAGTCTCTTTCAGGATGGCCTTGCTCTTCCTGTCTGTTTCGCTCATGGATGTTTTGGAGTAAGCACTCCCCTTCCCTCTATTCTCAGGCAAACACTGGTATGAACTGTTTGCTACTGCTGGGATTAGAAAGCATTTGTGGAGTGGAAGATGCCATTTCTGGGGGATTGTTCCCAAGCTGCAGTACTTTGTGTTCAAACATCTTCCAGCTTCCTTGGTGAAAATAAGACCAAGGTTTCCATGCAATGTAGAGGAAGAAGGTAGTTGTTCACCCCAGATGGGACTTGAACCCACAATCTCTGACTTAGAAAGCCATTGCCTTATCCATTAGGCCACTGGGGCCCTGAAGGTGGACTGAAAAAGGGGTGAATATTCCCTCTCATAAGTGCACATTCTTCACATTCACTCAGAAGCCAAATACCCCATTTAATCACCTTACAGAAATGTCTGCATCTGCTGGCAGTGAGGCAACTGGGTAGGTTGCTGACAGAGCTGAGCACCACCTTTCTGCCAGCCATTTTTAGAGAAGAACCCCATCCTAGAGTCACCCCTCCCTCCTTCAGCATATCCACATCTGTGGCTCTGAGTGGCAGTAGGATGATTAGGGGGCAAATCTGGGGCTGGAAGCGGAGTACGGTCAGCCTGTAAGGAGTAACCAGGTGGGGCAGACCCAGGGGGAGGCTGTGGGCTGCTGGTTGGTGGTTGAGATCAGAGCTCTAGATCAAAGCTGTACAGCGACCTGACACCCAGGGCTGACATAGTGACTCGATGAACCCCAAACCCTTGTTACTAAGGGCATTGAGGAGTCTCTGTCCATTAATAACTTCTGGGAGCTCCCCAGCAGGCTGTGGGCGTCAGCTGCCTAATGCCTCACAGGTTAGACTCTTGGTGCTGTGCCAGCCGCCCCCTCGCTTGCAGGCCCAGTGTAGGAAGAAGGAGGCCTGGTGCTGGCAGAAGAGGGTTTGGATTAATCGAGCTCTGTGTTATGGGCACAGAAGGGGGAGTTTATGCTCCCCCAGGGATGCCACTGAAGCCTCCTTGTGGGCTCCTCAAGGTCTGCTGGGAACTATGATGTCCCCCTTTTGCCACCTCAAAGGCTCCCTCTTGGACACAGTGGGTTCACCTGCTGGCTGGAAGAGTGTGGGGACTGCTCCGCAAAAGCCCATCTCTGAGCAGCCATGTCAGGGACTCGGGCTTAATCCAAGTGCAGAATCTTCATTTGTGTATGTTTCGCTCCTTTCCCACTTCTGTCCAAGTGGCAAGTGAGAAACAGACGAGACATGCTGGCCCGAAGATGCCTCCCTCCCACTTCCCTGTAGGCCGTGCAAAGCCCTTGGCCTGCCTCATGCCTCGTCAGGAAAGCGCGGTCATGCTGCCCAAGCCTGAGTCTCATCCGCAGCCTGGCCCGCCATGGCTGACGGAGTGCAGAGCTATGCGAGTCAATGGCAGGTCGAGTCAGGAGCCTCAGCTCTTTCCCCTGACAGCCACACACGCTGCCCAGCGCCCCAAGAGCCTCCCTTGTGTTCTCCTGCAGCAGCTGCCTGCCGGTGTGGGTGGGAAAAGAGGACCAAGAAGCACTGCGGCCTGAGGCCAGGACAGGAGGCCCTCACCACGCCCAGGCAGCCAGAGAGCTCCCTAGCAGGCTGACACCTCAGCCACCTCTTGCCTCATGGTCTAGGCTCTTGGTGCTCTGCTGGTCACAGCCTTGCTTGAAGGCCCAGAGGGAAAAGGAACAAGCCCATGCACAGCAGAAGATGGCTTTGACCCATTAACTGCAGGATTATGGACCTAGCATGCTTCCACTGCACCACTCTGCTGGCTTTGTACCTGCAGCAGCCAGCACCCAGCCTCCAGCATCCACACTAGTGCCTTGTGAGCACTAGTGCTGGCAGGCAGATGTGCAGGCTTCTAGGCAGCAGCCTTGGTTAGCACACATATGTGTCTCTGTGGTGCAATGGGTCAGTAGATTCAGCTGTTACTTGAGAGGATTGTGGTTCAAACCTACCCAGGGACAGTAGCTGAATTTCTCCATTTTTCCTGGCTGCCTTCCCCTCTGTCCCAGGACTGTCAGTCACGTTCACACTCGCTGCTTACTCAGCTCAGCACTTATTCTCAAAACTCTGCCAAAGCACCTCAGTCCTGCCCCTCCATGACCCTTCCAGGCAGAAGAGGGCCAAAAGGATTCCCCTCTCTGGGCTAATTCCATCCCTTGCCACAGGGCTGTTTCAGCCTCCCGTGAGAAGGGAATGATGGTGCTTGTATGAGCAAGTGTCTTAACTCATTCTCCCAGTTTTCAATCAAACTCTGCAGAGTGGGTCAGATCCTCAGCTGCTCGAAACTTGTGTCATTGATGTCAGTGGAGCTATACAGATTTACACCAGCTGAGGATATGGCCCATACCTTTTAAAGCTGTATCCCCACCTAACCCTAGGGAGCCGAGCATAGGTAGTGTTGTCTAGTGGCCAGAACAGAGGCCAGGGAGCCAGGAGCCCAGACAAGTCCCTGTTGCTCTCTGTGTCTCAGGTTTTCCACCTTTGCAGTGTCACCTTCCCCTTGGGTGAAACCTGCTACAGAAGCGCACAGTGATCCCTGCTTTCATTCAGCTTCCCTCTCCCCCCTACTCATCTTGCCACCACACTCCCTCCATGTCGCCACCCCCGACACGGAGACCCCTTCACCACTGACGGGATGGACGGGCGAGACCATCTCGAGAGAGCCGCTCCTGTTGCTCTGCAGGCACGGCAGGACCCCAGGCCTTGGAGAGGCTAAGTAGAGGGGCAGGCAGCTGAGTTCTTCCTTTTCACTCCCACTTGACTCAAGTATCTGCATCACATTTGTGACATAACCAAGTGGCCCAGGGAGTCCAGGGCCAGGTTCTCTGAGCTCAGGCTCATTGGTGTAAACTGGGAAGAGAAGAGGAAAAGAGGGGGAAGAAGGGAGAGGAGTTTTATTGCCAAAGCAGGTTCCAGCGACATGACTAGCAGTGACCAAGGCCAGGTCTGTGCTACGGGACTAGAGCGGCACAGTAGAGACCCAGCCGACAGCCACAGAAGGGGTTTTAATGTCACTGCAGGAACCCCACCCCCAAAGTGACAGCAGCCAGGCTGATGGAAGCATCTTCTGTCGATACCGCCGCGTCTATAGCAGGGGGGAGAGTGGCACAGCTACATCGGGGGGTGGGTTTTTCACAGCCCTGAGCCCTGTAGTTATGTCAGCCTAGACCAGGCCTGAGTCAGGTGGAACACAAAGCCGAGAGCTCAGGTAAGTCTCTGACCGAGCTGGAGAAGGGCTACAGAACAAGCTAGATACAAGGGGGAGAGGTGCTCAGAAGCAGAGGACTGCTGAGATCTGGACACTGCTTTGACTAGTTCAGATGATCTCTCACGTCTGACGTGAACAAACGCGTTGGATTTTTTCAGCTCTCACACCTGTCCCAGTCACAAATCACATTCAGTATTGAATGTTTCCATTGCTCTTCTTGTGCAGTGATGGGGACTGTCCTCCATTCTTACTGTGAAAATCACAGCAGCAAGATGGAGTCTGGAGTCACATGGGCAAATCGCATGTCCATGCATGACTCAGTTTGCAGGCCAGCACCGTTGTTTACATGTTAGTTTGAATGTTCCCAGGAAAGCTCAGATGTGGATTGGCATCTCCCAAAGTCCAGTGTCAGTGAAGCATTTCTTGATTGGGCACTTACTGAGAATAGTCCTTTCCCAAGAAGCTGACCAAATGCATCACTGAGGCTACCTGGAATCAAATACATTTGAGATACAAGTACATAGCCCATATGCATAACTTCAAATACAAAAATGGTACACACATACAGCCAGTATAATTATAACCAGCAAATCATAACCTTGTCATAGATACCTCACATGACAACCTTTGCACAATATTTGCTGCACATATATAACAGTGGTGGCAGCAATGATCTCTACGGTCCCAGTTTATATTAATAATGTCAGAGAAGGCTATAGAGAAGTGGGAGGGAGGCATCTTTGAGCCAGTGTGTCTCTTCCATTTCTCCCTTGCCACTTGGGCCGAGGTGGGAAGGGAGCGAAATGTCCCTGGCTGAAGGTTTTGCGCTCGGCCTTGAAGATTAAGCCCAACCCCCCGGCATGGCTAGGTAGGGATTGTCCTGGGCTCTGTGGGGGGAGGGCTCAGCTGGGAGAAGGGGCAGACAGGGATTTTGTATCTGATAGATAAGGGCTTTGTCAGTGGGAAGCTGTAGGTCACATGCTGGGGGTGATAGTGGGGTTTGAGGCGGAGCAGCACCAGCAGAGGAGCAACGGGTGAGGGTTTCACTTGGTAAAAATGAACCTGCCAAGCTGATCCCTCTGCTGGAGCAAAAGCCTCTCATTTATCTCCTCAACTCCCCTCCATGAAAATCTCCACCCCTCCCCTGGTGCTGAGAGACCCCCTCACTCCCATGGAGATTTGTAATTGTTCTGACTCTTCCTTGGCCTTGTTCAAATAGTTTTCACAGAAAAATGATCAAGGACATTGCAAATGAGAAAAACAAATGAAACCAGAGAAACCCCACCACACACAGTTTGGGTCTGAATTTTTCTACTGAAATTTGGAGACAATAAAACTCATCCCTTTGTTGGCCAGAAACCAAAGCTAGACCTCCCCTGCTGTAGCTGTGACTTCTGCTACCGAACCACCAATGCGCTGACTCCTCGTGTGAGACATTTCTCTGCACAATACTGCTGCTAATCCAGTTATTGACTCCAGGAAACATTTTCCTTAGCCTGGTTCCGTGTGTCACTGGTTTCTATAGCAAAGGCCAGTCCCTGCCCTGTGGCCTAGGCATCCTCATTCACATCAAGCTTCAAGTTGAGAATCATTTCCCATTCCCGCTCTGTGGGAGGGGAGACTTTTAAACACGCTCTCCGTGTGACTGCACATGGCTAAGTAAAGAGAACAAACCCCAAATCTTCCCTGTGCTTTGGGAGCCAGGTTTGCGGTGGGAATTCTGTAGTTCAGATGACTTCAAGCCTGGGCATTGGGATTCTTCACCAGTTTCTCTGGCATTGGGGCATTTTTGTGCTCACAGGTGCAATAGCTGAGTGGTTAAGGCATTGGAGTTGAAATCTCATAGGGCTCCCCCATGCAGGTTCAAATCCTGATTGCAGCGAGGCCTGTGTTTTAGCCAGTCTATCACCCAGGCAATACCTCTCTACACCCCCCTGAGACACTCTCAATTCTCTCCCCACCCCAAGTAAATCCTGTTCTGCTCCTTTCATAGAGATCCCTGGGACACCACCTCACACTGTGTCCCTGAGGTGTCAGGCAAACTCTCTGCACCTGAAGCCTCTGCCACTCACCTGGTGCCCCATAGATCAGCCATAGCCCTGGTTCTGCTCCTCTCTCTAGAGTGTGAAAGGAGCCAAGTCAGCGACTCCATGGGAGCTACGGGGCTGCAGAACCAACAGAAAAAAAGGTGCTCAGCTTTTCAGTGAGGTGCTGGAGGGGCGAGAGGGAAGAGGTGGGGGAGGGAGAGGAATGGGACAGGAAGGTGCAGGGTGGGAAGAGAAGGGACAGGGGTGGTGGCTTGGGGGAAGAGGTGGAGTGGGGGCAGGGCCTGTGGAGAAAAGGGGGGGATTTGTTCTGGGCCGGCCCTGAAGGGAAGCAGTGACTATCACAGTGACAATACAACTGACCAGCATTGCGGGGGAGACAGAGGGAGATCCGCACTCATCAGGTCTCTTCTCTCCCCCACGGTGAGCCAGACACTGCTCTCTCCTGGCTCTCACTCTAGCAGCTGGATGCCAAGGAGCCATTTCCCCACAGGAAGTGCATTGAGTGCCCCTGTGGTGCTGGGGAGTGGGGCTGGCAGGGGGGTTGATGTCTGCACAGACTCTCAGCTGCCAGGCCGGAGGGGGCACTTGGGACCTTACCAGACTGGCTCAATGAAGATAGGGGGTTGACAGAGCAATACAGACGCTCTCCAGAGCACGGAGCAGCATCCGCCCATGCAGCCAGGCAACGAGCATTTCCCACAGCCTGGAGCCGAGGGGGAGGCGGCAGCTGCTGTTCCAGCTCCTGGGGGACAGGCCCTGTCAGCCAACAGACACTTCTTACTCACCACAGCTAAGGGCATCGGGTTCCTCCGGTGAGGGTGTGGAGCAGCCGTTCGTTCTCCTGTTTGCACTCCTCTGTGATGTGAAAATCGGGGAGGGGAGGCAGAAGCCTCACTTCCTTCTTGAAATGACGCCCAGTGGGGGAAGCCAGGACAGCAGGGTAGGGAGGCAAGTGGTGGCCAGACTCTAGCCGCCAGGGTCTAGTCTAGCTCAGGGTCCAACTCAACTTCCTCCCTGCTCCACTGGCCCCCAGTCTCCTTCCGCCACCAGGTCAACCCGGGAACTCAGGCAGGAACAGGGTAAGGAAGCGAGTAAAGCAGGCTAAAGTGAGCCTTGTCTTCATGTGCTGCTCCCAGTGATGTCCTTTTTGTGTGCAACTGCTACAAAAACATCTCAGACAGAGAAGCAACAGACCAAAATACTGTGACAGAACTGCCAAAGTAGTTCAGTTGGGTGAGCATTAGACTGAAAATCTAAAGGTACCTGGTTCAGTTCTGGGCTTTGGTAGGTCCTTTCATCCCTCTATGTGCAGAAGCTGCTTGTTTTCTGGGAGCACAGCAGTGCCTGCACCCAAGGCAAGCATAGCTGCCCTAGAGATTCAGGAGTCCTGTGGCAAAGCAATTTCAGGGGCCCCTTCCATAAAAAAAAGTTGCAATACTATAGAGTACTATATTCTCATGGGGTCCCTGCAGGCCCTTGGGCAAATTGCCCCACTTGCCCCACCTCTGGGCAGCCTTGAAGGTGAGTCCCTGATCTTGGGCTCTGCAGTAGAAAAACATAGAACAGGCTTCTGCCCCTAGTTAGCCCACCTGACCTTTAATGATGAGAGCTGTCTTTCCCAACATGGCAGGGTGACCCTCAGGAATGGTGCCAGAGGGCTGCTAGGCAGTGACAGGCAGGGATTGGGGATGACAACTCCTCTGTACAGCTGAGCAATGGCAGTACCAGGGAAGGAGCATCTGTGAAAATGGCCATGTAGAAGGTGGCAGGGATTTAGGGGCCCAGGAGGAGGGTGCTTGATGTTCAGTGCCTTGGAGCAGCTGGACTTGGACATGGTGGATGTTCAGGAAATGCACATTAACAACTCTAGGATAGCTCAATAGGTAGAGGGTGATTGGAGAAAGGGCCTCCTGGCTGGGGAAGAACGATGGGGTTGGAGTCTTGTTCTTCACATTCGTGGTGTGAGTACAGAAAGTGCTGGAGCTCTGATGAGGGAGGGCATTACTGCTAGACTTTGTGCTCTGCGGCACTGGTTACTGCTATATTAGTGTGTATGGTCCCCTGTCATGAACGGATAGTTAAGAGTTAGTGGAACAGAAGTACTTCATGTCTCTTTTGCCTGTAAAGGGTTAACAAGTTCAGTGAGCCTGGCTGTCATCTGACCAGAGGACCAATCAGGGGACAGGATACTTTCAAATCTTGAGGGAGGGAAGTTTTTGTGTGTGCTGTTAGTTTTTGGTTCTTGTTCTCTCTGGGTTCTGAGAGTGACCAGACGTGCAAGCAGGTTTCTCTCCAATCTCTCTGATACAGTCTCTTATATGTCCAGAATTGTGAGTACTAGGTAGATAAAGCGAGTTAGGCTTATGTTTGTTTTCTTTATTTGCAAATGTGTATTTGGCTGGAAGGAGTTCAAATTTGTATTTTGCTGAAAGGATTTTAATTTGTACTTGTATACTTAGGCTGGGAGGGTATTCCCAGTGTCTATAGCTGAAAGACCCTGTAACATATTCCATCTTAAATTTACAAAGATAAATTTTACTGTTTTTTTCTTTCTTTAATTAAAAGCTTTCCTTGTTTAAGAACCTGATTGTTTTTTTATTCTGGTGTGAGACCCCAGGGGATAGGGTCTGGATCCACCAGGGAATTGGTGGGGGGAAAGAAGGGAAGGAGGAGAAAAAGGTTAATTTTCTCTCTGTGTTAGGATTACTTCCTCTCTCAGGGAGAGTCTGGGAGGGGGAGAGAGAAGGGGGGGAAGTGAATTTTTCTCTCTGTTTTAAGATTCAAGGAGTTTGAATCACAGTGATCTTCCAGGGTAACCCAGGGAGGGGAAGCCTGGGAGAGGCAACGGTGAGGGAAAGGTTTTACTTTCCTTGTGTTAAGATCCAGAGGATCTGGGTCTTGGGGGTGCCCGGGCAAGGTTTTGGGGGGACAAGAGTGTACCAGGCACTGGAATTCCTGGTTGGTGGCAGCGCTACAAGTTCTAAGCTGGTAATTGAGCTTAGAGGAATTCATGCTGGTACCCCATCTTTTGGACGCTAAGGTTCAGAGTGGGGAATTATATCATGACAATTGCTTTCTGCTGGACTCTCTCCAGTTTGTCCACATCCCTTCTCATGTGGGTCCCATCCCCAAAAGTACTCACATTTCACCCCAATGGCCCCAAAATGCCGGCTTTTATTATGTAAATAGGGTGCTGCCATGGTCAAGTCACTCCCGAGCTCTCCAGTGGAGCCTGCTGGCAGAGAACAAGGTGAAAAGTAGCCAGGATGTCACTCAGTCAAATCCCTGTGCTCCCCGCAGGTGGTATCGGAAAGCTCCAAGATGGCTCACTTCCCTTTCTCTCATCAGCTTCAGGCCCCAGGGTTACAAATGCACAAACCAGTTGGGATTCTCCCCTGGGCTCAGGGTGTGGGGTTGCTCTGAAGGGATGGACTTGCACTCTTGGGATATTAGTGCAAAGATACAATTTCAATTTCTCTTAGAGAAATTGGAGGGCAATTTATATTTGGTAAAAATCTTATTTAGTGAAAGGAAAGCTACAGTGACAGCCTGGTTACTGGGGTGCAAAACACTTTCCTCCTGGGAGAAACAAGAAGTTAGAATTAGAAATTTACATCGTTTGTTCCAACGTTGGCACAGGTTTAATTTTGCTTCTGTGTAGGTTTGTTTCAGGCTGTGACCGTTTTGGTTTATTGGGTTGTTTTCGTTTTTTATTTGGAATGGAGCTTTTAATTGACATTTGCTGGATGGAATGGCTGACCTACAACACCAGTTTTGACATAGTTCTGCATATTTTATTCAGGTTTGGCTAGTATTCAAGGATTCAATCCCTTTATAGGAGGTTTTAGTGGTCAGGCTTATTTATTTTATGTTATTTTACCATCCTGCTGTAGCACACCTTTATGATAAAATTTTGAAATTATTAATTTACAGCATTTGTTAGTTTTTATTTTTAAAAACAAAGTTTTTTTAATGTTAGGGTTTTAAATTAAGCCTTGTTTTTGGTTTCAATTTTTCATTTAGGTTTTGGTTACTGATGGGATCTTTAAGAGATCTTTGGATTTAATACTAAAATTTGGACAGATTTAGATTATTTAAAGTAAACTATGTTTACTATTTTATTTTAATAAAGGTTGTATTGCTGTAAACCCTGGCCGGGGGGAGAGGAGATGAGCCTGGCCTTTGAGGAGGAGCAGAGACATGGCCCCCGTGAAGGGTGAGGCCAGGTGATGGGGGGCACAGCCCCCCAATTTTTTTGTCTAGCCCATCTCAGTTCGCCACTAAAGGAGAAGAGTCTGATGCCACCCCTGCTAGTCACTGGGTGTCACTGCTGCTCCATGGGATACATGCTCTGTGCCTTACTCTGACTGGTGGGAAACAAACTCTGTGCATTACCGTGACTGGTCCGTGGGTGTCACTGCTCCTAGAAGGCAGACACATGCTGTGCATTACGCCATCTGACCACTGGGTGCCATTGCTGTATCGAGGGCAACATCTTCTGTGCATTACCCTGAATAACCACGAGGTATCACTGCTGCTCCAAGGGAGACATAAGAATGGCCAGACTGGTTCAGAGGCAAAGTCCATCTAGCCCAGTATCCTCCTGTCCTCTGACAGTGGCCAGTGCCAGGTGCCCCAGAGGGAATGAACAGAGCAGGGAATCATCATGTGATCCATCCCCTATTGCCCATTCCCAGCTTCTGGCAAACAGAAGCTACAGGCACCATCCCTGCCCACCCTGGCTAATAGCCCTTGATGGATCTATCCACCGTAAACTTATCTAGTTCTTTTAGTTCAGAGTGGGGAATTATATCATGACAATTGTCCTCTGCTGGACTCTCTCCAGTTTGTCCACTGGAGGCGCTGCCAGAGGGTTAAACCCCAGCACAGGCAGGGGCAGAGGGGTAACAGTTATCCCGGTGGGCTGAGACTCCAGTGTTTGCAAACATGGGTGGGGGGAGCAGAGGGCTTTTTTATTTCCCCTCTCACAGGCAGCACCTCTCAGCATGGGCTTCCCAGGGCTGGGCTCTTAAAGGCACAGGCATCCCACTGCATAGACACTGCAGCTCCTCTCTGATGTAACCTACTGAGGTGCTGCAGTAGGAGACTCAATTCAGTGAAACTGGGCATTCCCTATACGCCCCCCAGCCAGGGGGCTGTGCACCCCCTTCCCCGAATTTCCCCAACACCCCCTCCCTCAGTGGTCAGGTAGTTACATGCAGCGCTACCAATGTTGTCATTGCTTGCAAATTTGAATGGAAATTGAAACGTTAACACACACTTTAAAAGCAGATACAACATATGAAAACTGCTTGTACCTGAGAAAGTAAAATAGGTTTGGAAAGTCTGGACACAAGCGTGGTTTCCTCACCCAGCTGTTGTGTTTGCTGACAATGTCGGTGCAGTGGCTTCGGCAGTGTTGGCCAACCTTAGAATTTCAAATGATGATTTGTAAGCGAGGTGTGAATGAGCTCTTCCCTGACAGCTACTGATGACCAGGGTTGGGGGGAGGCTTTGGGACCAGACTGTATTTACATGAACTCACCTACTCTGCTGATGTATGCAGGGAACAGAGCTGGGCTGTCTCTGCTCTAGGTGCCCAGAGGAGGGAAGGTGTGTGGGGCTCCAGCCTAGAACTTATTCTCCCTCCTGCCAAGGCCTGACTATTAATCCCATCCCTGCCACTCCTTTTTTCAAGCGCCATGTGGGCCAGGGGAAAAGTGTGGAAGGAAACACAAGGGCCAAGCTTGTGGACATCAGGTGAAGCAGCAAGAAACCCAACTATCAGGGTAGCAAGTTCTAGAGCCCTAGCTCATTGTGACCATCCCAGCCAAAGACCTGGCTCTAGGAGGTGTGAGTCACCCAGCAGGAGGGGAAAGACTGGCTCTTACACAGCTGGAGAGAGGGAAGTTGAGCACTGTGAGCGCTAAGGCTTGACCACAAACCAATACAAGGTGCTACTGAGATTTGAACTCAGATTACAGGAGTCTGAGTCCTGAGTGCTGCCCATTACACCATGGGACCAGCTTAGGCTGCTGTTTCTCCACCTCGGTGACCCTCATGGGGTTGGTTTGTGTAAGGGGGCTCTTGACCCTTTACTAAAACTTAGTGTGGGTGGGCAGATGGGTTGGTTGACTAGTTCCCAGCACCAATAGAAGAGGGAAGGATCAATGGGAAATCAGGACCCTGAGATTGACAGTCCCCAGGGACAATGGCGAGAGGCCAAAGCTCCAAGTTAGCTGCACTGACAGGCCAGGCAGTGTAATGAGGGAGTCACCAGGCCAGGGGGTCCCATCCTCCATGTGAGCTGGAACTGCCTGGGCGAGAGTGGGGCAGAGCTAAGGAGAGAGCAGGAGCCTGAGAAGAGCCGGGGAGCAGAGCTGTGCAGGTGTAGTGCCAGAAACTGCTGCATGTAGGAATTTGCAACCTGTAGCAGTTACTGATACCTGAGGTTGTTCTTATTTGCTGACTTTTCCTTATTGGCTAAAACTAGACAGTGGTTTCTCTAGCAAAGGCCAGTCCCTGGCCCCTTGGTCCAGACATCCTCCTTCATATCAGGCTAGGGTGACCAGATGTCAAAGATGAAATATCAGGACGCGGGGGGTGGAGCAAAAAAAAAAGCCAGAGGGCCCCCCCTGCCGCCAAGCGGCAGTGGCACAGCCCCATCTCCAACCAGCTCTCGGCTCCAACCCCCGCTACACCCCCAGCTCCCCCATCCCCTCGCTCCTGGGCCCAGCCTGGGCTCCGAGCTCTGCAGCTGAGCAGTGCTCCTGGGCCCTTCTGCAGCTCCCGGGCAAGGGGTGAACCAGGCAGCTCCCAACAGGAGTGTGTCTGCCCCACGTGTGTCTCTGCCCCCCGCCCACCTGGGTCCTGCCTGCTCCGTGCTGCCCCCAGTCCCACTGCGCTGCCATGCAGGCAGCAGGGCTGAAGCAGCTTCCGCGCTGCACTCCCGGCCATGGCCATGGCCCGTGTGCACACCTGGGAGGGAGGAGGAATGCCGCGTGCTTGGGGAAGAGACAGGGCCAGGGCGAGGATTTGGGGAGGGATCCAATGGGGCAGTGAGGAGGGAGGCTGGGGGCAGGGCCAGGGCCGGGATTTGGGGAGGGATCCAATGAGGGAAGGAGAGGGAGGAGTCAGGGTGCGGGGGGCAAGTGTCCCTCTGGACTCTGCTTGTGTGCTGGAGCAGAGGGCAAAATTATTTGTTTGTCCAGTGTCCAAACCAAACATCGGTCGGGACGTGGGACAAACAAGCAAATATCGGGACAGTCCTGATAAAATCGGGACGTCTGGTCACCCTACATCAGGCTTCAAGTTGAGAATCATTTCCCATTCCCGCTCTGTGGGAGGGGAGACTTTTAAACGCGCTCTCTGTGTGACTGCACATGGCTAAGCAAAGAGAACAAACCCCAAATCCCCCCTGTGCTTTGGGAGCAGGTTTGCGGTGGGAATTCTGTAGTTCAGATGACTTCACACCTGGTCATTGTGATTCTTTACCAGTTTCTCTGGCATAGGGAAAGTTTTGTGCTCCCAGCTGTGATGGCCGAGTGGTTAAGGCATTGGAGTTGAAATCCAATAGGGTTCCCCTGTGCAGGTTCAAATCCTGCTCACAGCGAGGCCTGTGTTTTAACCAGTCTCTCACCCGGGCAATACCTCTGTACAACCCCCTGAGACACTCTCAATTCTCTCCCCACCCCAAGTAAATCCTGTTCTGCTCCTTTCATAGAGATCCCTGGGGCACCACCTCACACTGTGTCCCTGAGGGGTCAGGCAAACTCTCAGCACCTGAAGCCTCTGCCACTCACCTGGTGCCCCATAGATCAGCCAGGGCCCTGGTTCTGCTCCTCTCTCTAGAGTGCGAAGGAAGCCAAGTCAGCGACTCCATGGGAGCTATGGGGCTGCAGAACCAACAGAGAAAAAATAGGTGCTCAGGACTCACTGGCAGCCAGCTCCTCCCCCACCCACTACAGGCCTTGCTGACAAGCTCCTCCTCTTCCCCTTCAGCACCTCCCACCTGCCAGTGATCAGCTGTTCAGTGGGGTGCAGGAGGCACTGGGTGGGGAGGGGGAGGAGCAGGGATGGGAAGAGGTGGGGGTGGGAGAGGAATGGGGCAGGAAAGTGCAGGATGGGAAGAGATGGGACGAGTGGGGACTTGGGGGAAGGGAAGGGGAGGGCTGGGGGCAGGGCCTGGGGAGAAAAGGGGGGATTTGTCACAGACCCTGGATCCTCTAGGGCCAGTCCTGAAGGGAAGCGCTGACTATTACAGTGACAATACAACTGACCAGCATTGCGGGGGAGGCTGAGGGAGATCCGCACTCATCAGGTCTCTTCTCTCCCCCAAGGTGAGCCAGACACTGCTCTCTCCTGGCTCTCACTCTAGCAGCTGGACGCCAAGGAGCCATTTCCCCACAGGAAGTGCATTGAGTGCCCCTGTGGTGCTGGGGGGGGCTGGCGCTGCTGCTGGCTCTGGGGCTGGCAGGGGGTTGATGTCTGCACAGACTCTCAGCTGCCAGGCCGGAGGGGGCACTTGGGACCTTACCAGACTGGCTCAGTGAAGACGGGGGGTTGACAGAGCAATACAGACGCTCTCCAGAGCACGGAGCAGCATCCGCCCATGCAGCCAGGCAATGAGCATTTCCCACAGCCTGGAGCCGAGGGGGAGGCGGCAGCTGCTGTTCCAGCTCCTGGGGGACAGGCCCTGCCAGCCAACAGCCACTTCTTACTCACCACAGCTAACGGTGCCGGGTTCCTCCGGTGGGGGTATGGAGCAGCCGTTTGTTTTCCTCTCCTTTTTGTGTGCAACTGCTGACAAAAACATCCCAGACAGAGAAGCAACAGGCCAAAACACTGTCATGTAGATGCCAAAGTAGCTCAGTTGGGAGAGCATTAGACTGAAGATCTAAAGGTCCCTGGTTCAATCCCAGGCTTTGGCAGGCCCTTTCATTCCCCTTTGTGCAGGGGTGGCTTGTTTTCTGGGAGCACAGCAGTGCCTGCACCCAAGCTAAGTTACTGATCTTGGGCTCTGCAGTAGGAAAACAGAATGGGCTTCTGCCCCTAGTTGGTCCACCTGACCTTTAATGATGAGAACTGTCTTTCCCAACATGGTGGGAAGAAAGTGAGGCAGGGCAGCCCTCAGGAATGGTGCCAGAGGGCTGCTAGGCAGGGATTGGGGATGAAAACTCCTCTGTGCAGCTGAGCAAGGGCAGTACCAGGGAAGGGGCATCTGTAAAAGTGACCCAGCACACCTCTCCTCCTCTGGGCACCTAGAGCAGAGGCAGCTGGTGCTGACAGCTCCAAGGGAAGGCTTAAAAGCCACAGAGCAACTGAGGTCAGGGCTAGAGGAGGGCAGGACCATGCCTATGTGTGGCCTTCAGACAGGCACAAAATCACCCAGCCAGGCTGCTCCCTGCCATGCCAAACACCCACTGAAGTTCACCAGCATGCAGGGCAGCTGCTGATGCTCTATGGCCAACATCACAAGATGGTAGGAAAGCAGGGCCAGCCCCCATGGTGGGGCCTCTGACTGGTCCCACTCAAGGTGCTCACTTTTGCAGTGGGGCAGGAGATTTTTCCCCAAGAGGCTTTTTCCCAGCTGGTGAGAAGCAGAGAAACACCCAGGCTCCCAAGGTGCTATGTAGCAAACCCCCTCAAGCACAGAGACTGGCGCACATTTGGAAGAGGGAAACTGCTCTACACACTAGCCCGGGCAGCCGCCCATTTTCTTTGGCAAGTCAGGAATGGCAAAGGCTAGACTGGAAGCACCTGGGACTCCTGCCCCAGCCTTTGTGACACCCATCCCCCAACTCCTTCCCAGGGCTCTAGCTGAAGCCAGAGCATTGGCCTGAGCAGCCAAGAAGAGGTTCCAGCCCTGAAGGGAGCAGGACTTTTAGCCTAAAGGTAAAACTGGCAAAGCACAACCACGAAGGGACTCGAACCCTCAATCCCCTGATCCGAAGTCAGATGCCTTATCCATTAGGCCACATAAGAAAAGGCCCTCCAGGCACTTCTTTGGAAAAGACAGACACTGATACATCTGACAAAGTGGGGATTCACCCACGGAAGCTCATGCTCCAATACGTCTGTTAGTCTATAAGGTGCCACACGACTCTTTGCTGCTTTTGCAGACACTGTGTTTCTCAGGTCAGCTACTGAGGGGGGCCGAGACTCTCTGGGCACAAGAAGTCGAGTTCCCAGTGAGATGTGAGACTTAATTCTCTGGAGCCGGGTGCAGGGCTTTGGCAGGGGGTCTCAGGCATGGGGGATTGTGGTGCAGCAGATGGACCGGCTGTCTAGGTGCGGAGATTTAATCTCACTGAGGAGGAGGAGGAGGAATCCTGCTGACAGGCAGTGTCCAGGATCGGTGCAACCACTAGGCGAACTAGTCAGCCACGTAGGGTGCCAAGTGGTTGGGGGAACCAAAAGCCACACTCAGAGGAGGCAGTGGAGTGGAGGTGAGCTGGGGAGGGGGTTGGGGAGGTGCGGGGAGAGGGCTGCCCGCAGCAAGTAATGGGGGCGGGGGCATGCAGAGGAACCGCTCCCTGTCCCAGCTCACCTCTGCTCTGTCTTCTCCCCTGAGCACACCGCCCCCGCTCTAATTCTCCTCCCCTCCCAGGCTGGCTGCACTAAACAGCTGATTGGCACCACAAGCCTGGGAGGCAGGAGAAGTGGAGCAGTGCCGGTATGCTCAGGGGAGAAGGCAGAGCAGTGGGGAGCTGGGGTGGGGAGATGCTGCAGGGGGGGCTGCCTGGCTCTTCCCAATGGCCCCTGCCCCTGCTCCGTCCCAGTCCCGCCCTCCTGCCCCTGCACTCACTGCATGGTAAGTGGAGTGACCCAGCCCCAGCCTGGTCCACTCCCCTGGTTCCCAGCCATGCCACCAGCGAGTGCTGTGGGGTGGTTCCCCTCGTCCCCCAAACTTGGGAGCCAGGGGAGTTGTATGGCCCTGGGTCTCTCATCCCTCCATCCCCTCCCCTGCCCCCAATATCCCTCTTGGGCTCTGTGGGGCTGGGTCTCTCTCCCTGCCCCTGTGCTCCCCCCTGCACAGCATGTCCTGGGAGTGACTCAGTTTCCTTGGACCAACGTTTCACCAACCACATGTGTCTGTTCTGTTCCCCACCTCCCTCCACCCCACCCCATTTCCCCTGCACCCCAGGCTGGGTCTCTGCCAACCCCCTCTCCTCTCCTCCTGACCCCAATATCCCCTGCCCCTATGGGTCTATGGGCCTGGGTATCTCCCTACCCCCATCTCCTCCCCCAATATCTCTCTGCCCCAGGCTGTGACGTGCTGTGACGTGTGCTGGAGCTGTGACATGTGCTGGGGCCAGAGCCGGCACCACGGTTTTTGCCACTCCAAGTGGCGGGAAAATGAAAAAAAAGCCCCGATCACAATCGGCAGCAGTTCCACTGCACCGCCTTCTTCTGTGGCAGCAATTCGGTGGCAGGTCCTTCCCTCCGAGAGGGACTGAGGGACCTGTCGCCGAATTGCTGTCGAAGAGCCCGACGTGCCGCCCCTTGCCCTTGGCTGCCCCAAGCACCTGCTTGCTGAGCTGGTGCCTGGAGCCGGCCCTGGCTGGGGCTGTGACGTGCACTGGGGCTGTGACCTGCTGTGACCTGCTCACTCCCCAAGGGCAACTCACTCACTTGAAACCAGCAGGACAGAAGGTGTCACGTGTCCATGGGCGGGGTTATGCAGATGAGCAGTGTCTGGCGGCAGTAGGGAGAGCAGCGAGATGAACCGAAGGAGCCGGGCAGAGAGAATTCTCTGTGTGTGGACAGAATCCGGTGTGGGGAGTTCGTGTGGGGAGTGCCTGCATCGGAGTCACTTCAGGGCAGTGATTGCCACTGAGCTACGTAGTGACAAAAGGTGTGTGAATGGGGTGTGGTGCCTGGCTGGGAGCAGCTTGTGGTGATAAGAAAAGGGGTGGGAGCAAGAGGTCCTGTCCTAGCAGGGGGTGTATACCCTGAGAGGGTGTTTTGTGGGTGCAAGTAGGTTTGGGGGTTTCTTGCAATGACCAGGGTTGTCTGGTGGGTGCAGCTAGAACCCTCCTAACCCCACTAGTTTTCTCTGTGTTAGGGGGGCAGATTCTGTGATGTCACAGTCCCTGGGGGAGGAGTTTGAATCATAACTCCAGAGTGGGAGAACAACTCCCCCCACTCCTGCTCAGTCTCCACTAGGGGGCTGGGCTGGGATCTCTAGGGAGGGAAGCACAGGGAAAAACAGTCTCCCCTATGGAACCCAGGAGTCCTGGATCCCAGTCCCCCTGCTCTAGACCCCTTCCACTTCCAGAGCCAAGGATAGAACCCAGGGGTCCTGGTGCCCAGCCCCCTCCCTGCTCTGACCACTAAACCCCACTGCCCTCCCAGGGTGGTGCAGGGGTCATTGGGTCCGTGTCCCAGCTCTGCTAAGGGCCTTGACTGATTTTCCCAAAGTGCTTCCTTCTGAATCTAGCTGACGAAGTGGGAATTCACCCTCAACAGTTCATGCTCCAGTTCATGATCCAGCATATCTGCCCCCCCGCCCGGTCACTGCCCACCCCCATGTGGGGGCACCAGCACTGTGCTGAGTAGTGATGGACAATTGTCCAAGCTGGCCCAGGGGAGACGTGTGTGTCCCTGCTGCCCTCTGCTGAGCCCTGCTCTGTGTGTGTGCATCTGTGACACTGTATCAGTGTGTTACTATGCTAACCAGTAGGAAATGGCTTTGCAGGATTTTGTATTCTGCAGCAAGTGACACACACACACACACACACACACACACACACACACACACACACACACACACACACACAGAGAGAAAGGGACTCACCCAATCCCAAGAACACTCATACACAACACACCCAGAGGGACATGTTAGTCCAACCCCCAAAGAGAGAAACATTCACACCCCCAGCCACACTCACAATAACGCCCACACACACACCATAACATTCACAGTTGTGCTCAGAGACACAACTGCACGCAGTTCACTCCCACTGCTCCAAATACAAGGACCTCCTGCCCCACACAGCATGTGCCAAGGCCTGTTGAACTCACTGCCACTGGACAGCTACCAGTGAGAATGACCCCCTCGTGCTGGATCATCTGCTTGGCCCCCCACTCCCTCTCGGGGCACGCTGTGCAGCATGGCTGGGGATTGTGCAATAGCAGGCTGGGGCCGGGTCACTCCACTTCCTGCAGGAAGTAGCCAGCCCCCTGTCCCCCACAGAGGCCTGGGACCAGCCCCTCTCTGCTTCCCCCCATGCAGGCCTGGGGCCTCAGCCTGCTCTGCTCCCCTGGCTCCCAAGTTTGCGGGGAGGGGGGAACCGCCCCACAGCACTCGCCGGCAGCATGGCTGGGAGCCAGAGGAGTGGACCATGCAGTGAGTGCAGGGGCAGGGGGGGCAGGGCTGGGGTGGAGCAGGGACCATGGCAAAGAGCCAGGCAGCCCCCCCTGCGGCAGCTCCCCACCCCAGCTCCCCTCCGCTCTGCCTTCTCCCCTGAGCACGCTGGCGCCGCTCCACTTCTCCTGCCTCCCAGACTTGCTGTGCTAATCAGCTGTTTAGTGCGGCAAGCCTGGGAGGGGAGGAGAATTAGAGCGGGGGCAGCGTGCTCAGGGGAGAAGACGGAGCAGAGGTGAGCTGGGACAGGGAGCAGTTCCCCTGCATGCCCCCACCCCCATTACTTGCTGCGGGCAGCCCTCTTCCTGCACCCCCCAGCCCCCTGCCCCAGTTCACCTCCACTCCTATGCTGCCTCTTCCCCCAAGACCCCTCCTCCTGCTCACTGCTCTCGGCCCCCTCCCCACCCTCACTCACCCTTATGGTCATTACAAAGTGGCAAGGCAGAGCCCTCCCATTTTTAAAAGTCCTGGGGTGTTGTTCGCCCCTGTTCAGGCACCCCTGGGGCCCTGCACTTCACACAGCTCTCCCTGATTTCAGCTGTTAGTGAGGGAGCCTCACTGCTAGCGCAGACTGGGCAGTTTGTTGGATGAGAGACACTGTCCCAAAGCAGGACTAATGCTTAGACCTGGTGATCAGTGATTTCAGATCTGTTGGTCTGCAGCAAGACTCTACAGTGAGTCTTAATCAGCTCTGTTATTACACAGGGAAGAATAAAAGGGTCAAATGGGGCCTGGAAGCCTTAAGAAGAATCCACCCCACCAAGTACAATGCTTGTTGATACCTGCTCTCAACCTCACTGAGAATGTTTTGGGGTCACTCCTCGCCTTTATCAACCTAGGGAGAATAGCAGTTAACAGGTGCTCCAGTGGCACAATTGGTTAGCTCACAGTACTTATAGGGCAGTGCTGAGAGGAGCTATGCTGAGGTTGTGAGTTCAAACCTCACCTGGAGCACTGGTTTTCATTAGCCAAATGGCTTCACCCCCTCATTTGGCCCTATGGAAAGCAGAATTCTAGCCCTGGGGACATTGAAGCAGGGTAAGAATCAAAAATGCCCCTTGTCATGGAGTCCCTGGGCGATGCTCTGGAACTCCTCCCCACCAAGCCAGGCAGGACTTTGGGGAGCCTCCTCTCCCTTGGAGCAGACTTGTTCAGGGCAAGAAGCTCACACAGCTTCACCTCCTGGGTCTCTCCTTGGAGCATTCAGCATCCTCTGCCCCTCCGTGCGCTTCCCACAGCAAGTCCACCCCAGCGGGGTCCTGGGGAAGCCACCGGGTCCTGCACCCCCACTTTGCAGTCAGACGTGACTCTCAGCCAGCCAGTAACACAGAGGTTTATTCAATGACAGGAACAGGGTCTAAAACAGAGCTTGTAGGTACAGAGAACCGGACCCCTCGGCCGGGTCCATTCTGGGGGTCAGTGAGCCAGACCCCCATGTCTGCCCTCAGCCAGCTCCAGACTAACAACCCCTCCCAGCCCCTCCTCTCTGCTCAGCTCCTTTCCTGGGGCCAGGAGGTCACCTGATCCCTTTGTCTCCAACACCTTCAGCTGGCACCTTTGCAGAGGAGGGGCCCAGGCCATCAGTTGCTAAGAGACAGAGTGTCAGGCATTTAGGTGCACTGGCCCTTTGCTCTGCCAGATACTTAAGAACTGCCTAGGGGACACTGAGGCACCAACACAGTATTCAGAGAAAACATTAAGAACTTTCCCAGTTCGTCACACCCCTTCACTTATTACCTCCTCTCCAGAGAATCTACAATCCTTTCTCCCCCACCAGCCCCTGTGCCAGGATCCCTCAAGCAGAGCCTGGAGTCCTGCCCATCCTTGACCCCTGAGCCTGAAGGGAGAGGAGCAAAGAGCCATTGTTAGATAAGTACCCAAGCCTGTCCAAGACCTTTACCTAGACCAATCGACAATGGAGAATGGCATAGGGTTTTTTTCAGTGTTATACCCACAGATTTAACAGGTACACCACAACGTTAACTTATGTGCATATGTACATGTCATCACCAAGCACAAACATACTAGCCTATGCAGTAAATGTACCCTAATGTTTTGTGGGTGAGGAATGAAATTTGGGCATAGGAGGAAGGATTTCCAGCCCTTGTGCCCTATAAAAGAGGTAACCCACCTCGCTAGAGCACTTTGCTCTATCATTCTGACTTACTTCCTCCACTCTCTCTATATGTACTATCAGTAGGCTGTACTTGTCCTTAAACTTTAAGTTTCAAGGGAACTAGGCTAAGTTCGGTTTCCCTAAGTTGTTATTATTTGTTTATTATGTTTTGATTCTAAAGTTTAACATATTCAAGTAAACCCTAAGTAACACCAGCTTTTTCTAAGCACTGCATCTTTCAATTAAGAATTGAGAAACCTGAACTGCAAGGCTGGTCCTGTGTCTCTTACCACCAGGTTATCAAGGAAGGCTGTGAGTATATTCACCAAAACTTTGTTGCATATAATGCCATATGTATCTTCTGAATAGCAGTAATGGAACTGTAACTCTGTAACTCAATTAAATTAAATTAAATGTAAGCTAATAAATTAAATTTTCATCAAATTATCCAAATTAATATTATTAGTACACCCTAAATCAGGCTACATGGGACAGAGAGTTGGAGTGCAGAGGGATGAAGGCACTGGCTCTGGGGGTGCAGACTCTGGGGTGGGGTTAGAATGAGACATTCAGGGTGCAGTAGAAGACTCAGGGTTAGGATAGAGAATTGGGCTGTGAATGCTCTGGAATGAGACCAGGACAGAGAAAATTGAGATGCAAGAGAGAAATCAAGCTGGAGCAAAAAGCAGAGAAGTGTGCAATTTGAGCTGCAGAGGGAAGAAAAAAGCCTCTGCCTGTCCCCTCTTACCAAAGCATCTAAGAACCAGATGACAGACATCTCTCCCCTACTGCAACAATTCCAGTTGACCTAGACTGAGAAAGGAACTCTTCTTCTCTGCAGCACTAGCAAACCTGGACTGAGTCATGAACACATCATTCCCCCACCACACCCGAGTGTTCCTGGCCTGGGACATGGGCAGGGCTCCTCTCTTCTCCATTTGGGACATGGAGGGATGAGAGAAGTGACAGGGATTTACGGGAAATCATTATTTGCCTGATTCTTGTGCAAGTCCTAGTCCTTGTTAACCCAAACAAACCGTTTATCCTGCATGCTGATACTAGTGTGGAAGGTCTGGGAGCAGTCCCGTACCAGGAAGTAGAAGGAAATGTAAATCTGTAGGCTTTGCCAGCTGAGGACTGTCTGATAGCGAAACTCGCTATCCCATCCACCAGCTGCAGTTCTTGGTCTTGAAATGGGCCATCACTGAGAAATTTCGAGACTACTTGTGTGGTGCTCAGTTTCAGGTGTGGACAGAGAAAAATCCACTGACTTATGTGTTAACAAGGGCTAAGCTGGATGCTACAAAGCAGAGATGGGTGACAACTTTTGCTAGCCATCACTTTGCATTCAATACCAATGAGTTGGTATAATAGAGAATCTGATTTATCAGGACCACCAATTCTTGGCTGGGGGGAGGATGTAAGCAGGGTGAGAATGAACTCTACCCTGCCATCTGTTGGTGATCTGTTGTAAAGGCCTTTTGAGGCTGCTGTCATTTGCATGGTTCCACCCACCCCGGATTGCATGATGGGGGTGCTTGTCCAAAGGATCATTTCAGCTGCTGTGGGATCCTCAGTCTCTTTCTTATTAGGGCAGTGGTAATAAAGTGCAGTTATTCCGGTGATATGAATCAAGGACAGTAGAACGGAACTTAGCGGTTCATGATTTCGGGACTCACCCCAACCTACATAAATCTCGTTAGGCAAGGGACATGGTTTCCAAAATGGGGTGAAATAAGAGAGATTGACAAAAAATATTTGCACTTAGTGCTATGGATTTCTTATGAAATCTTGAAATGCACATTTTATGTCCTTTGTGTCTCTCCAGTTTAAAAATAGAGTGTTTAAAATTTCTAACCCATGTTTAGAACTAGCCATAGATAAAAAGTGGTTAATGACTAAATGCAGTTTTCAGGTATTCTTAAAGGGCTAGGCAGTGATCTCTTTTCCACACTACAAGGGGAAAACTACTCCATAGTTGGGGAAAAGGCTCTCCACCACTCACAAATCAAGAAAATTTTGCAGATTAATGCAAATGGGACCAGAGCCAGGGGTGGGCCCCCACAACTTTTGTGGCACATGCACCACCTCTGCAAATCAACCTTTGCTACCTCACTCCGTAACACCACACACACACACAGCAGCTGCTTTTTACCTCTCAGAACCAAAACACACCCTGAAAGACATCAGATGGCATAAGCTGAAGGCAAACAACTGCACCACTAACAACAACTCAAAGAGATTCAAAAACATCTGTCTTTACACACTAGGGACGGCAGGAACCTAACCAGGAGGCGCAGGCACAGCCACAGGCTGCCAATAGCCAAACAAACATCCATTCCAGTCTCCCACAAGCCTTGGGCATTGGGAACCCAGACCCCTTAATGATGAGTACTTTTCAGGCGAGGGTGAAGCTCTCAGGCCTCAAATGCCAGCTACAGTTACTCTCTCCTTGATCCAAAACGAACAGCGAAATACACTGCATTACTCCTGCCCCAATAACAAAGAGACTGGGGATCCCACAGCAGCTGAAATGACCCTTTGGACAAGCACTCCCATCATGCAATCCGGGGTGGGTGGAACCATGCAAATGACAGCAGCCTCAAAAGGCCTTTACAACAGATCACCAACAGATGGCAGGGTAGAGTTCATAGCGACCCTGCTTAAACTAGATTGTGGAAAAGATTAAAAAACACTGAACGTTCAAACTCACCAAATGCGGGTCAATCCATCCTCATCGTCGTATCCGCTCGTTATACTCCACACCTGAACAGAGCCCTCACATGGACAACATACCCTCCTAACTCAGTGTCTGTACGTTAACCTTTTACCCCCAGTCGGGGCTATTGCAGATTATGTATTCCTTATGCCACCCGATCTTAAACCGAACTTCGCACCCCCTGGGTAATCTGTACGTTGTTCCCTGATCACCAGAAACTTCTGCGCCTAAACGCTGTACCGTAGCCTTTTTTTTTCTTTGAACGTCATCTTAATAAAATGTTGACATTTGTTCGAGATCCCGGCTCCTCTTCCTTTGCAAGGCGTGTGCGTTTGCTCCGGGTTTTAGTCTGCTGAGACAGCGAGGGGGGCCGATTGAGCCAGAGGCGCTTGCCTGCTGCAGACACGGATCCAAGGCTGAACCTCGTCCCCCACCAGCTGAAGGCTTAACTGAGAACAGTTTAAGAAGTGCTCCCGTCTCCGGCGCTCAGCTACCCAGCTCCCGGTGGGGTCCAAACCCCAAAGAGATCCCTTTTACCCTGTAGACGCTGTAAAATCCTGTGACCAGGGCAGCTGCCTAGCAGCCTGCGCATCCGCCTGCCAGCACGAGAGCGCGTAAGGCACTGATCTGGATAGTGCCGGCTGGGTGGCAGGGCTGTGCAGAGCCAGCAGAGTGGCGCAGCGGAAGCGTGCTGGGCCCATAACCCAGAGGTCGATGGATCGAAACCATCCTCTGCTACGTGTGCGTTTGTTTCTTTTCCCTCTGGGCCTTCCGGCGAGGCGGTGACCAGCAGAGCGGCAAGAGGTGGCTGAGGCGGTGGCCTGCCAGAGAGCTCCCTGGCTGCCTGGGCTGAAGGCAAGACGGAGGTCTGGGTGTGGCAAGGGCCTCCTGTCCCAGAATGAGGCTGCAGTGCTTCCTGGTCCCCTTTTCCCACCCACCCCGGCGGGCTGCGGGAGAACACGAGGGAGGCTCTCGGGGCGCTGGGCAGCGCTGTGTGGCTGTCAGGGGAAAGAGCCGAGGCTACCGACTCGACCTGCCATTGACTCGCGTGGCTCTGCGCGCCGTCAGCCGGGGCGGGCCAGGCTGCGCACGTGACTCAGGCTTGGGCAGCATGGCTGCTCTTTCCTGATGCGGCATGAGGCAGGCCAAGAGCTTTGCACAGCCTACAGGGAAGTGGGAGGGAGGCGTCTTTGAACAGGCGTGTCTCGTCCCCTTCTCCCTTGCCGCTTTGGCGGAGGCGGGAAGGGAGCAAAATGTTCCCGGCTGGAAGTTTTTGTGCTCGGCCTCGAGGATTAAGCCTGAGCCTCCGGCACGGCTGCTGGGAGACGGGTTTCTGAATGGCATCCAGCACGCTCTTTGGGCCACCAGCTGAAAGCACTGAGGCCAAGAGGCAGCAAGATGGGACTTTGGAGGCTCCCTGCAGGCCTCGGGGAAGCAAAGAAGTAGCACAGGCTCATCGCCGTCCCCGGGTGGGCTCGAACCACCATCCTTTCGGTTAACAGCCGAACGCGCTAACCCATTGCGCCACAGAGACACGGACGGGCAAGGCTGTATGGAGCACAAAAGTCGGGAATCAGCACAGGGTACGGTCTAGCATATGCATGCAGCTCTTAGACAAGCAACAGCAAGGAACTGGACCGGTATGCAGTGAAAGTTCTGTGGGAAGGAACCGAAAAGAGCACGGGGGCTGCGGTACAGTGCTTGCATAGACTTTCTTTGGCCTGTTTTGCTGGAAGAGTTAGCAGGGCAAAATTCTTAGTCACAGGTCAGCAGGTGGGTTTATGCAAATTCTGGACTCTGGGACCAGAGCTGGGATTGGCAGTGGGGGGGGCCCAATTTTTGTGGCATATTCACCACCTCTGCAACACCAACCTTTGCTACCTCACTCCATAACACCACACACACACAGAGCAGCCTTTTACCTCTCAGGAACCAAAACATACCCTGAAAGAGATCGAATAGCATAACCCTAAGGCTGTGGGGCTCCTCATGGTTCTGTGTTCCACATTTTGATCTCACCCACTATGTACCAAGTGTGAATTTCTCAGGCACTAGAATAGCCTTAACATGGAGTCATAGACATTCTCCTTGGGCATCCTGACTCTATCTTGCCACCCAGGTGTTGAAGCTGCTGTAACAACATGCAAGCTCTGTAAGTCCTTTAGGGCTAACCTTAGCCAAGCAGCCGGGATTCTTTTCGTATGCTTAGACGGCGTGCTGTCTCCCTGAAGTCCAAGCAGCATCCTGGGGGCGGGATGCCAACAGTTTCTTCCTGATAGGTATTTTTATTCCATTCCCCCAGAGCTCAAGCTGATGGGGGCAAGTATTTGTGCTGGTCTCTGCCTCCTCATGGGCGTGTGAGGGGAGCAATCAACCAAGTCTTTTGTCCACGGATGATCGACAGTGGCTTGTCTGATGTCTCAGTCAAGGCCTTCTCTTTTTGGAAAGGAGATGATGCCTCCTCTGGTAAACTAGCGTTTCACAGTTGGTAATGCTTCTCTCTTGACTGGTGGTGGGTTGGCGGCAAGGGGGTTTACAACTTTAGTGCCAATGCTTATATATCACCTTACCATATGGGCTATGGCTATTATAGGTGAGAAGAATGCATGGAGCAACTCACGAGCTTGTCATAAACGGTAAACACATTTTTATGAATCTAATTCTTGTTTTAACAACACTAACAAACAAGTGAGCAAGACTAGTTTCCAGCCATGCGTCTGTCACTTTTCAGTAAGGCCTAGGGGCCTTGGCATGAGCTGGCACCTGGTCTGCCAGTGTCAGAAGAGGATCTTCCCTCTCTTATCCCCAGGTGTCTGTACTGGGAGCAGTACTGTTCAACTTATTCATAAATGATCTGGGGAAAGGGGTAAACAGTGAGCTGGCAAAATTTGCAGATGATACAAAATTGCTCAGGATAGTTAAGTCCCAGGCAGCCTGCGAAGAGCCACAAAGAGATCTCACAAAACTGGGTGATGGGACAACCAAATGGCAGATGAATGTCGGTGCTGTTAAGTGCAAAGTAATGCACATTGGAAAACATAATCCCAACTATCTCTGTAAAACGATGGGGTCTAAATTAGCTGTTACCACTCGAGAAAGAGATCTGGGAGTCGTTGTGGATAGTTCTCTGAAAACATCCACTCAATGTGCAGCAGAGTGTTGGGAATCATTAAGAAAGGAATAGGTAAGAAGACAGAAACTATCACATCGCTTCAATATCAATCCATGGTACGCCCACATCTTGAATACTGCGTGCTGATGCCATCGCCCCAATTTCAAAAAAGATCTATTGGAATGGGAAAGATTCAGAAAAGGACAACAAAGATGATGAGGGGATATGGACCAGCTTCCGTCTAAGAAGAGATTCATAAGATAGGGACTTTTCATTTTGGAAAAGAGACGACTAAAGGGGCATACGACGGAGGTCTATAAAACCATGACCGGTGTGGAGAAAGTAAATAAGAAAGAAAAAAAAAGCTGTGGCTCTTCGGAGGCAGCTCAACCACACTGCTTCTTCTGCGGCAGTTCGGCGGCGAGTCCTCCCTCCCTTCCTCTTTGGTAGACATTTGGTGGCAGCTCAAAGACTAAGACAGGGAATGGGGGACCCATCGCCGAATTTCCGCCAAAGACCAGACGTGCTGCCCCAATACCAGGCGGGCCGTCCCTTTGAATTGGCTGCTCCAAGCACCTGCTTGCTACGCTGGTGGCTGGAGCCAGCCCTGCTCCCGTGACAAGCAGGGGCTGGTGCAGAGCCTGGCAGGGCAGGGAGATGACATCTCCTCTAATAGCGGGGCCCTTTCACAGCAAGGGCAGCACCTCCCCGCAGTAGCACAGAGCCACCTACTCCTCCTGCTTTCTCCTGATCACCCTTCCCGGCACTGCCTCACAGCAGCACCTGCTTCCAGACTCGCACCAGAAATGGGAAGTCTGGACCTGGCAGCAGCTGTCAGGAAATGGAAGCAGGAGACACGACCACTCCCATGGTGCTGTGGGGTCTGTCCTGGCTGGTGGGAGATGGAAGCAGTGGACACTACCACCTCCATGGTGCCGTAGGTTTTTCAGCTGCCCTCCCCAGGGTTGGGCTCCAGGGGAGGTTTGGCATCTTAAGGGACTGGGTGGGGAGGCTTGGAGGAGGTTTGAAGACCAACAGTGAAGGGGAAGTTGGACACTGGCCAGAATACCAGAGAGACAAGGCAGGTGAGGTGATACCTGTTACTGGACCAGCTTTGGAGTCACACAGGGTCTTCTTCATGGAAGGGAAAGGTGCTCAGAGCATCACAGTTCAATAGAAGGTGGAACACTGCCTCGAACACCAGACTTTCCCCTACTTCCTGGAATGGGGGGGCTGACCGCACTCTCCTGTAAACAGTCCCACCATGTAACCCAGAGGTGGCTGCATCTTAGCACCAAGACACCAGTGGTCACCACTTCAGAGGAGATGGTACATACAGGCCACTGCCCTACGTGGCCACCAGACATCACAGACTGTGCACTGTCTTAGTTGGCCCCACACGTTACTGCCCCAAGAGGTGAGGTACACACAGGCTACTACTCAAACTGGGCACCTGGGGTCACTGCAGCAATGGTTGGGGGGGATACATGCAGGGCACTGCCACACATGGCCACCAGGTGGCACTGCTGCAATGGTGCTGGGCGGGGGGAGATGATAAACGGGCCACTGCCTGAAGTGGCCACTAACACAATGGCGTGGGGAGAGAGGGAGGGAGACACCAATAGGGCACTGCAACACCAGGGCACCCTGGGGAGGTCACTGCTCCAATTAGTAGAGATACACATCGGGTAGTGCCCCAAACTGGGGGCCCTACCCCGGAGAGAGAGGGGGCTGGGGAGTGGGAGGATGGGAAAGTGGGGCCCAGCAATGAGAAATGGGTTGGAGGCAATTAGGGGTGGGGCGCTGAGGACGGGAAGGAGGATGTGGGGGGTGGGGCAAGAGGAGGTCGGTGTTGGGGTGCTGAGGACGGGGGGGAGGAGGATGTCGGGGCGAAGGGAAAGGCCAGGCAGAGTGTACACAATGGGGGAGGGGATGCTGGGGGCTGAAGGATCCCCACAGATGGGGGTGGGGCTGGCGAGAGGGTCACAACAGATGGGGGGACACTGGGGGGCAGGTTGGGGGAGGTTGAAAGCCCCGCGGCCCCAGGCTGCCGCTTGTGGGGCTGCTCCCAGACAGCTCAGCCCCCCCCACCTGTTGCCCCCCAGGCCCAGGTGAGGGCGGGTCCCTGGGTCAATCGGACACCTCCCGCCCCGCCCCCAGAGATCCCCGGCCCCGCCCTCCCCAGGCTCCGGCTCCTGACGCGAACTCTCGTGTCCCGGGTCTCGGCCTGGCCCCGCCCCCCGCAGCGCGGCGCCCCCCAGTGCGGTGGGGGCTGCCGGGCGCCTGCTTCCCCCCGGCCTCGTCTGTGCCCCCCCGATGTGCCCCGCGGGGCTGCCCCGCTCGGGGGGGGGCGTTGGGTGGAGCCCTATGGAAACACGGGGGTGGGCAGGGCTGGGAGCCAGGACTCCTGGGTTCTCCCCCAGCTCGGGGAGGGGAGGTTAGGGGGTAGAGTGGGGGAGGGGCTGGGGGGTCTCCTGCCCAAGAGGCAAGTCCAGGAGCTGGTGTCAGGCAGCAGGTCACTTGTGGGCCCCGAGTGTCCGATCTGGAAACAGCTGCCTGTCCCCACGCCCGGGGACTGCGCGGGGCTGGCAACCGTCTCCTTGTACCTGAGAATTATCCATACACCCCAGGGGTGTGAGCCCTGCGCTCCCCTGTCAGTGCCTGGGGCACAGAGCCGTGTGTACGAGTCACTCTGTGCGGGGATGTCAGTTCGTACAGACTTTGCTGGGGCTTTTTCTGTAGCCTGTGGTAAAATGAGGCAATTAACTAGATGTGTTGATGGAAGTTCTCTGCGTCCCCTCAGGGGTACACGTACCCCTGGTTGAGAACCACTGATGTAGGGGAACCCAGGCCCACCCCCCATTCTGACTTCCAACCCCGTACCCTGGGCAGCTGGTTCAGCTTTGCTTACCTTGCATCAGCCTCAAGTCAGCTTCACTGGGTCACCAGTTCCACCATGGCCAGGCATCAGAGAGAGGAAGTTTCCTCTCAGCTGTAAAAGCAGCAAGGGCTCCATGAGGGGTCGGTGCTGGTGAAGCAATTATTGACACTTTCTCTAGTCTCCTTTTCAGATTTTGCCCCATTTTCTCTTTAATTCTCCAGTGTTAATTTAACAATCTCAGATTTGGGATATTTTCACACTCGTTTGACCTGCAGCAAATTTTCTTCCTTTCTTTGGGAAATTGTCCTGAATCATTCCCCAAAGGAGAAGGGGCTTAATGGATGCAGTTTGCAGAGCCCTGAGACACAGCTGCGGCTGGAGTGGCCTTTCTCTGCTGGCAAGGAAGGGGACAGGAGGAAAAAGTCCGCAGTGGAGACTGTCCAGCACAAGCTTACGCAGTCCTGGCTACTGCTACCCCCAACTGCCAGTCACCTGCCTGCCCCTGCTTCTGCCTCCTCCCCACTGCCAGGAAGTTTTCCTGCTCCACACTCCCCTCACATACCCTCTTAAAGCACCTCCTCAAAGGGCTCCCTGCTGCCATGTGAATGGTGTGTGTGTGTATGTGTGGGGGGAATTATTACTGTCTGTTAATTGAACTTCTGCTGTCCAATTACTCTCACTTAATATAAAATATCTTCATATTCGAGTGGTTTTCTCTCATTAGCAAATGTTTCTTTTTAGACCCATTTCTTCCCCAGTTCTCAAAGATAGATATAAAATATCCTGTGTGCAGCGCTCTAGTAGGCAGGGTGGTCCCAGGGTATTGGAGGCTTCCCCCTTGGTTTGTATACAAATGTTTGGTGTTATTCTCGAGCCCATTCCTTGTGAATACTAACTTGATGTTAACTTTTTTGCTGGCAGCTGTGAATTGAGTGGAGCTTTTCACTGATCTGTCTACAGCAACATGCAGATCCCGTTCTTGGGTTGAGTAGCCGATAATCTGTTCTGCTGCCGTCGCTAGGTGTAATGCATGTTCAGTAGGGGTTTCTCTCCTCTTCCCTTTTTGTATTTCCTCTCCCTACTAGTGTTGGGGTGTCCTTCTCCTCAGGTTAGTGTATTAATGATCTCATCTTGGGGTCATATGTGTCAATTCGTTGCTACGTCTTCAGAGAACTTTCCATGATGACTCCAAGATCTCTTTCCTGATTAGTTGTAGCTAAATTAGCCCCCATCATATTGTATGTATAGTTGGGGTTATGTTTTTCCAATGTGACATTTATCCACATTAAATTTCATTTGCCATTTTGTTGCCCAATCACTTAGTTTTGTGAGATCTTTTTGAAGTTCTTCGCAGTCTGCTTTGGTCTTAACTATCTTGAGCAGTTTAGTATCGTCTGTGAACTTTGCCACCTCATTGTTTACCCCTTTCTCCAAATCATTTATGAATAAGTTGAATAGGATTGGTCCTAGGGCTGACCTAGGAAAATGACAGCAGCAAAATGGAGTCTGGAGTCACATGGGCAGGTCACATGTCCATGCATGATTCAATTTGCAGGCCTACGCCATTGTTTACATGTTAGTTTGAATGTTCCCAGGAAAGCTCAGATGTGGATTGGCATTTTCCAAAGTCCATTGTCAGTGAAGCGTTTCTTGACTGGGCACTTACTGAGAATAGTCCTTTCTCAAGAAGCTGACCAAATACATCACTGAAGGTACTTGAAATCAAATACATTTGAGATACAAGTACATAGCCCATATTCATAACTTCAGATACAAAAATGGTACACACATACAGCTAGTATAATTATAACCAGCAAATCATAACCTTTTCACAGACACCTCACACGACAACTTTTGCACAATATTTGCTGCAAATATATAACAGTGGTGGCAGCAATGATCTATATGGTCCCAGTTGATATTAATAATGTCACAGCCTACAGAGAAGTGAGAGGGAGGCATCTTCTAGCTGGTGTTTCTCCTACATTTCTCCATTGCTGCTTGGGTGGAGGTGGGAATGGAGCAAAACACGCCTGGCTGAAGGTTTTGCGTTCGGCCTTGAGGATTAAGCCTGAGCCCCCGGGCATGGGTGCTGGGAGATGGATTTCTGAGTCGCATCCAGCACAGTCTTCGGGCCTGAGCTGAAACCACTGAGGCCAAGAGAGATGGGTTTGAGGTGGCCTTTGAGGGAGCCCAGCAGGTCTTGAGGAGCAAGGGGTTACCGCCATCCCTGGGTGAGCTAACCCACCATCCTTTCAATTAACAGCAAAACACACTGACCCATTGCGCCACAGAGACACATGTCTGCTGCTACCAAGGCTGCTGCCTAGCAGCCTGTGCATCTGCCTGCCAGCGCTAGAGCTCGCAAGGTAAGTGTGGGTGCTGGAGGCTGTAGGTAAAGAGCCAGCAGAGTGACACAGCAGAAGCCTGCTGGGTCCATAACCTAAAAGTCAATGAATCAAAACCATCTTCTGCTAGGCATGTGCTTCTTTCTTTTTGCTCGGGGCCTTCAAGGGAGGAGGCAACCGCAGAGCATTGAGAGCCTAGGCCATGAGGCAAGAGGTGGCTGAGGTGTCGGCCTGCCAGGGAGCCCGGCACCTCGGGCTGCCTGGGCTGAAGGATTTTTTTAATTTCTCAAGAAACCTTTGTGGTTTTCAATGGAAATCTAAACCCAAAGCTAAAACGTTGAGGATTTTTTTTCATTTCATTTCACTGTCCATCCCTTTTCTTTTCCTAAACTCGGGTCTACAGAGTGTCAGTCCTACTGAGCCTCAGGCCATGGTCTCCAAGGTTTTGGAAATGTACCGACCTGTCCTGGACATGGTCCCTGCCAGCTCATGTGACGCTGGCTTTGCTGAGCCTGCTGCTGAGGAAGAGGGAAACTTTGTCTCTCAGCTGGATGTTGCCTTCAGATGCCCAGTCTTCAGTGTGGCTCGAATGTCCATGGATCAGGGTTCACTGACCCAAGAGATGGCTTTAAAAAATATGAATATTTTCACAAACACACTGACTTTCTCAATTTTCTATTTCTTGGTAACATTTCATGGATCTTTTGGAGTTGAATCGGTAAAAGAATACAGGAAATCAGGGTGTCACCAAAAGGATATAATATAAAGTTTGCAGTTAAAGGTATAGAAAGGAGCTGAAAAGGCAGCTGCAGACTTTAAGACTGTTTGTTTAAGCAAGAGGGGGCAATCAATGTGACCCCCAAAACCTTGGGACTCATAATCTGATAGGGCAGAGAGGAACTTTGTCTGTTTGCAGTGTCTTTCAGCCTATGTTTGGGACTGTGAGAGATCTGCTAAGAATGGGACTACAATTCCCACCATTTCCTTCCCCGCTGCACTTCCCTTTCCTCTGGCCAGGTCAGGGGAACAGTCCTGAAGCAGGAAAGGGCCGGGCTGTTGTGGGAAGTGGTGGCCACGTGGCAGGCGAGGAGCTGCAGAGAGCTGGATGCGGGGGGCAATCCCCAGGAATGGATGCAGAGCCACATGTGGAACAGGCTGTGACTCCCAGAGCTTACAGCTGGCTGCAGGTCTGGGTGGGGTTCTGGGGGAGCAGCAGTGGCTGGGCAGGGAGCCAGTACAGAGCAGCTCCAATGAGAGACACGAAGTGAACCTGGCCTGGAAACCTGTAGGCTCCAATTTGCTTGGCTAGAGATTGGAGTGGAGAGGTCACCCCAGGCTTTAGGCCTGAAGTAGGGTTACCAACTTTCTGCACAAAACCAAACAGCCTAACCCCGCCCCTTCCCCAAGGCCCCGCCTCTGCCCGAGGCCCCACCCCGATTCACTACATTCCCCCTCCCTCGGTGACTCGCTCTTCTCCACCCTCACTCACTGTCACTGGGCTGGGCAGGGGGTTGGGATGCGGTAGGGGGTGGGGGTTCTAATGGGGGGTGATGGCCATAAATGAGGGGTTCAGGGTATGGGAAGGGGCTCTGGGCTGGGCAGGGCGTTGGGGTGCAGGAGGGGGGTGAGGGCTCTAACGGGGGGTGAAGGCCAGGAGTGAGGGGTTCAGGGTACGGGAAGGGGCTCCAGGCTGGGCAGGAAGTTGGGATGCAGGAGGGGGTGAAGGCTGTAAAGGGGGGTGAAGAGCAGGAATGAGGGGTTCAGGGTACAGGAAGGGGCTCCAGGCTGGGTAGGGGGTTGGGGTGCAGGAGGGGGTGAGGGCTGTAAAGGGGGGTGAAAAGCAGGAATGAGGGGTTCAGAGTATGGGAAGGGACTCTGGGCTGCAACGGGAGTGGGGTGTGGGACTGACTGAGGGCTGTAAAGGGGCGTGAAGGGCAGGAATGAGGGGGTCAGGGTACAGGAAGGGGCTCTAGGCCGGGTAGGGGGTTGGGGTGCAGGAGGGGGTGAGGGCTCCGGCTGGGGGTGTGTGTAACCTTCCCCTTTCCCTAGCCATGTGTCTGAGCCACCAGAGCCAGCAAGTACAAGGCCTCGCTGCTGAAGCACTGACAGTGTCCAGTGACGCTACACCTGGCCCTCTACTGACAGCTCAGGGGTTTGGCGTCCTCTGGCACTGAGACGCCACAATAATTACAGGGTTATTTCTAATGGGTTAAAGCAGAACTTGTGCTGAGATTAACACGTCTCTCGTGGGTCTGGGGGTTTTACAGCACGAACTGGCTCTGCGTGTGGGTACAGTGCATGTGTTTGAGTGATACCAACATGGCTGAAACACACAACTCCCCATCCTGGGGGTTTCCATCCCGCCTGATTCCTTCCACAGGGGTCACTGGCCCGGCTCCTCTATGGCCAGATGTCCTGATGGGCAGCAGTCGGGATGTTGGGAGAGGTTCTGTTTTCTGTGGCTAGTGACAGCCCCAAAGTGACTCCCACCAGCCCCCATTGCCTTGCCCTGCAGCTGCCAGTCTCTGAATCCTGGCCTGGGATTCGATTGGAACGAGGCCCCTGGGAGCTGGAGAGACCACGGGTCAGACACTGCAACATTGTAGCCAGAACATCCATGTCTAGATTTTAAGGCCAGTCAAGACAACTAAATAATCCTGTCTAACCCCCATACACGTGACAGGCCACATAGTCACCCCTGCACAGAGCCCGACCACCAGGATTAAACCAAAATATTCCAGCCCTTAGGAGAATATCCCGTTGTGCGCCACAGGCAGAGCATAGGAGAGGCAGAGGGGTACCAATACGGGAGGCCCCTGCACTGGAATTGATTTGGTGAGATGTACCCAGCTGATCTGGGCAAGTGACTTGTGCCCCATGCCGCAGAGGATGACAAAAACTCCAACATCCCTGCCAGTGTGAGCTGGGGGAAATTCCTTCCTGACCCCAGCAATGGAGATCAGGGAGACCCTGAGCATGAGAGCAAGGCCACCAGCCAAGCACCAGAGAGAAATGGTTTTCTATCTCACCTGTGAGCACTTTCTTCAGCCCCTGCATCCCCCCCTGCCACTCCTATGTAGGATGGAGAATCTATCATTGCCCTGGGTACTTTGTTCCAGTGTTTAATAACCCAATTGCAAATGTGTCCCTTATTTCTCATTTTAGTTTCTCTGCCATTAAATTCCAGCCACTGGTTCTAGTTCTGCCTTTGCTGCTAGGTTAAAGAGCCCTTCAGTACCCAGGATTTTCTCTTTGGGAGGGGATTCACGCATTGTCATCAAGTGATCTCTTGGTCTTCTCTGTGATAAACTGAGCAGATTGAGCTCTTGTCTCGCACTGGAAGGCAACTTTTCAGCGCTTTTTTTCCTCTTCTCTGCCCCCCCGTCCAATTTTTCATTCTTCATCTTAAAATGTGGCCAGGACGACTGTGTGCAAAAGTCCAGTGTTGGTCTGACCAATGTTGTACAGAGATAACACTAGTGCCCTATATCTAGTCACTGTTCTCCTGTCTGTACATCCAAGGACGACCACAGCATCGCACGGGGATTTCATGCTGAGCTGTTTGTCCATTATGACACCTAAACCATTCTCCGAGTCACAGCAGTCTGGCCTTGCTCGTTAGTAAAGCTCAGTGTGTTTGAATGGCCACAGCTGCCCAAGTGCTCCGTAACATGCACAAGGGATTCCCCTCCTCAGTCACCTTCACCTGCTGCTGGTCTCTTATCTCTTTCTTCTTCTCCAGGATCCGCATGTGTCATTGTGAGAGGAGTTCTCTTCCTCTCTTTGCCTGGGAGCGATATGATGCCCCGGATGGACTGACCAAACCCAGGATTCCTTCAGCCTGAAAGCAGAGGGGAGCCTTCACCCGCTCCCTCTTTAAGGCTCCAGTCCCAGGTCCTAAATTCCCTGCCAAAGCACAAAAATCCACACTGAGCCCAACTCCTCTCTCGGTGGTGATTTTCTTTCTCCCACAAATCTGTCTTGAGGACACAGCCCTGGGAACAGGTGAACACAACCCCTGAGATTTCCCTTCGCAGCCTGCAAGGGGCAGTTCGCCCTATTAAACAGCTTGGGAATGTCGTCTTTTTCTTTTCTCCTTTCAAAAGTAACTTCTTGTATTTCTAGTCTCTTTATATGACCTCCTGATTTGCCACTTCCAGTTCTCTGCTGTACATGCCAGCACTGGATCGAGAGAGGTGCCTGGACCCATCCTGTACTGGGTACATGGGGGACTTGCAGGATCAGACCCTAAAATCGCTTAAGAGGGAAATTCTAACCCCACCCAACCTCGACCTGTTCCTGGGAGGTGTCGGTACGGACCCAGGCCACCGAGCACCATGGAGTGAAGAGACCAATTTTATCAGTAAGTCAGACCCCCCGGCTGCCCACTGCCTGGATCACCTCCCCCCAGGTGACACGAGTCGCCCTCCAGAGCCATTGCTGGGCCCCGGGGGGCAGCCACACAAGCCATGGGGATGGGCAGCTCCCAGGAATCCTGGCAACGAATCTCCAGGCCGGAGGGTTTCCCCTAGTGCCGGATCCACCCTCAGGGTCCAGCCAGCCAGCAGCCTCCACCCAAGGCTAGTGCGCTAACAGCAGCAGCGTGGCTGGGGGGCTCGGCCGGTGACTGGGGCCAATCGCCTGAGCATGAACCCAGCCAACCCCAGGATATGGACCCGGGTCACCAGCCCAACCCACCACGCAGCTGCTGCCGCTACCCCATTAGTGCGCGAGCTCCCATGGACCACGCTGAGGAGATCCCCCAGCTGCAGGGTAGATGCCCCTGAGCGCCTGGCAGGGCAAAGCTCCTGGCTGACCTGCCCTGCTGAGTTCTCTACTAGGCTGGGTGGATCCAGGGCCAAGGGTACTGGGTGACAGGGGGGCATTGGCTCTGGGCTAGGACTGTCACTTCCCTGCCTGCCCATCCAACAGGATCACAGCAAACGAAACCAGCTCAGCCTGCAAGGGAAGAGTTCAGCCCAGGGCCTGGTGCATTCTGGGAGCAGGGACGGTGCAGAGAAAGGGCAGATACAGGGCACTTCTGAACACTCCATGCAGAACTGCCTGTCCTGACCACTTTGGGAGCCAGGTTTGCTGTGGGAATTCTGTAGTTCAGATGACTTCACGCCTGGGCATTGTGATTCTTCACCAGTTTCTCTGGCAGTGGGGCAGTTTTGTGCTCATAGCTGTGATGGTAGAGTGGGTAAGACATTGGAGTTGAAATCTAATAGGGTTCCCCTGCGCAGGTTTGAATTTTGCTCACAGCGAGGCCTGTGTTTTAGCCAGTCTCTCACCCAGGCAATACCTCTCTACAACCCCCGAGACACTCTCAATTCTCTTCCCACCCCAAGTAAATCCTGTTCTGCTCCTTTCATAGAGATGCCTGGGACACCACTTCTCAGCACCTGAAGCCTCTGGCACTCACCTAGTGCCCCATAGATCAGCCATAGCCCTGGTTCTGCTTCTCTTTCTAGCGTGCGAAAGGAGCCAAGTCAGTGACTCCATGGGTGCTACAGGGCTGCAGAACCAACAGAGAGAGAAAAAAAGAAGGTGCCAAACAGCCATCTCTGCCCCTGCACCTCCCACCTGCTAGCAGGCCTGGCTGATAGGCTCCTCCTCTTCTCCTTCAGCGCCTCCCGCTGGCCATTGATGGGGTGTGCTGGAGGAGTGAGGAGAGAAAGAAGTAGGGTAGGGTGGGGTGGGAAGAGATTTGATGGTTTGGGGGCCGGGCCTGAGGTGGAGGAGGCGTTGAGCACTGCCCGGGAACTCTCAAAGTCAGCACCTCTGAGCGCAGAAGCCTTCCCTGAGTCTGAGCTGCCAGGATCCCTGCCACAAGTCTCAGTGTCTCTGTCCCACACATGGCTCTGGGCACTACCAGGAATCATTTGGCTCCTGGCAGACAAGGCAACTTAAAAGCTGAGTCCCTGGACAGCAGCTCAAACCCCAGCCTCTCCCATTAAGAGCCAGATGCTCTACTGACTGAGCTAGCCAGGCTTGCTAAGAGTCTTCACCCTTCCTCTTCTTCTCCACGGCCACTGCCAAATCCTCCTTCTCTTCCTCCCTCCTGCACCTGAGGGTCACTAAATCTCCAACCTAGACAGCCAGCCCGTCCACTGCACCCCAATCCCCCATGCCTGAGCCTCCCTGCCAAAGTCCTGCACCTGGCTCCATAGAATTAATTCTCACGTGTTGCTGGGAACTCTACTTCTTGTGCCCAGAGAGTCTCGACTCCCCTCAGTAGAAGACCTGAGAAACACAGTATCTGCCTTTTCTAAAGAAGTGCTTGGAGGGGCTTTTTCTCACCCGACCATGTGGCCTAATGGATAAGGTGTCTGACTTCAGATCAGGAGATTGAGGACTCAAGTCCCTTTGTGGTTGTGTTGCTGCAGTTTTACCTTCATGCTGAAAGTCCTGCTCCCTTCAGGGCTGGAACCTCTTCTTGGCGGCTCAGGCCAATGCTCTGGCTTCAGCTAGAGCCCTGGGAAGGAGTTGGGGGTTGGGTGTCACAAAGGCTGAGGCAGGAGCCCCAGCTCCTTCCAGTCTAGCCTTTGCCATTCCTGACTTGCCAAAGAAAATGGGCGGCTGCCCGGGCTGGTGTGTAGAGCAGTTTCCCTCTTCCAAGTATGCACCTGTCCCTGTGCTTGAGGGGGTTGGTAAATAGCACCTTAGGAGCCTGGGTGTTTCTCTGCTTCTCGCCAGCTGGGGAAAAGCCTCTTGGGGTAAAATCTCCTGCCCCACGGCAAAAGTGAGCACTGTGAGTGGGAACAGACAGAGGCCACACCAGGGGGCTGGCCCTGCTTTCCTACCTTCTTCTGATGTTGGTCACAGAGCATCAGCAGCTACCCTACATGCTGGTCTGCGGGTCGCTTTCAGTGGGTGTTTGGCATGGCAGGAAGCAGCTTGGCCAGGGGTCTTTGTGGCTGTCTGCTGGCCATGCACAGGTATGGTCCTCCCCTCCTCTTGCCCCGCCTTCAGTTGCTCTGTGGCTTATAAACCTTCCCTTGGAGCTGTCAACACCAGCCACCTCTGCTCTAGGTGTCCGGAGTAGGGAAGGTGTGAGGGGCTTCAGGCTGGGCTCCACCTCCCTCCTGCCAAGCCCTGACTATTAATCCCGGCCCTGGCACTCCTTTCTTCAAGCGCCGTGTGGGCCAGAGGAAAAGTGTGGCAATAAGCACAAGGGCCAAACTTGTGGGCATCAGGTGAAGCAGCAAGAATCCCAACCACCAGGTCAAACCACAGGACTACAGGCGGCCATAGCCACTTCTACACCCCAATCTATTGCAGCCATCTCAACCAAAGACCTGGCTCCAGTGGGTGTGAGTCACCCAGCAGGAGGGAAAAGACTCACTCTTAAACAACTAGAGACAGGGAAATTGCGCACTTTGAGCTCCAGGGCTTTACCACAGACCAGCACAAGGTCCCACTGACATTTGAACTCAGACTGCAAAATTCAGAGTCCTGAGTGCTGCTCATTACACCATGGGATCAGCTTGTGTTGCCTTCCTTGGCCATTGGTGACCCTCACAGGTCTGGCTCGTGTAAGGGACTGTTGGCTCTTTACTAAAACTTAGTAGAGTTTTTGGTTGGCTAGTTCCCAGTCCCAACAGAAGGGGGAAGGGTCAATGGGAAATCAGGCCCCTGAAACTGACATGCCCCTGGGGCAATGGTCACCAACTGGTAGGGAATACATGAGAATTTGTTAATGGAGAAAAATTCCTGGTGAAAATTGGCAAAGCTGTGCAGATTTTGAAGAGTTCCAGTGAATTTACACATGAAGATACAAACAGAGAGACAAACACACAGAGAGAATGAGAAAATCACAGACTGCACAGACCCATACAGACATAACAAAAACCAAACACACACAGCACACAGAGCCATATACACATAAGGGAAAGCCACACAAAACATAGAAAGAACAAATCCACACCAAAAAATACAGCAAAAGCCCACAACAAGTTTTGTGAAAGCACAAAAACCACATACCAAAAGAATACTAAGCAAAAAACCAATCTGCATGCAAAAATCATACACACACCACTGCACACAAAGCTATGCCAGGCTTTCACCAAAATCACACAGGACCCACGTGCACATCAGTGAGACAGACAAAAACCACACCAATATACAGAAAGCCAGGCAGGGTTTGAGTCTCACAGCGAAGAGGGTGAGCACAGAGGTGGTTTGGGGAGCAAAGACTGAGGGGGAGTAGTGGGCAGTGCTCTGGGCTCTGCCTGACCCCTTCTGACACAGGCAGCTGTTGGAGAGCAGAGCCTGGTAGATGTGTGGAATCTGCCCTGCTCTCTGTAAAGCAAGGGGACCTCAGGGTCTTCTGAGCTGCAATTGTATTTTCTGCAGGACAAAATGATTGGCAGAAGCCATTTGCTTTAGAAAACTAGTACTTTAGGTGAGGTTTGAACTCACAACTTCAGCATCATTCCACTCAGCACAGCTACTAATAGTTCTGTGCAGTAACCCATTGCACCGCTGCTGCCTGACTGAAAGCTTTGTCTCCTTGATTCATGGATGGATTAGGGGTTGAGGGAGTTGTATTAGCTAAACCAAATCCATATTAATGGCTGCAGAATGGCAGCAGCAGAGGTGGGGAGTCTTCTTCCGTGTGATAGAGCTGGTTCCCCCTTCCACTGCTGAGGGGAAGGTTGGTGCTTTGAGCCCACTTGGTGCTGGAATGTCCCCTGGGTGAGATTAACAAGACTCTTGAGAAGAAAAGGGAGGGGAAGTCTTTTCTATTCCTGCCTAGCTCCATTGGTCTCCTGTGGCCCTTTCGGCTCTCTGCTCCCCTGTTGGGGAGATGCAGAGACAAGCCCCCATCTGGGTGAGTCACCGAGAGGCTGTGTCCCATGGGTGTGTGTGGGAGAGGGGGAGGGTTGGATTGGGCTGAAGGGGAGAAGGTTGTGTGTGACAATGTGTGGGGCAGGGGGTTATAAATGATGGAAAACACAGGGGCAGTGACAGTGAAGCCCCGTGTCTCAGTGTTATGACCCTGTGTCGTGCTGCCGTTCACCTTCCCCTCCTATGGTCTCATCTTTCATTGAATCCAGCATTTTTTCACCTGTCATCACCACAGAGGTGTCCCACATGCCTCAGATACAGAGTGTCCCTCTTAGAGACGCCGAGGACTGGAACTGATTTCAGCTGCTGGACAGCTCTGCTAGGTCTTTATTCATTTGCATAGGAAAATGCTGAGTGTTTAAATTCATTTCAAGCCCCCCCCCCCATTCAGCGAACTCCTGAACATACTGGAGATGGGTCTGGAAATCGATTTTCATTCAACAAAGTTTTTCAAGGAATCACTTGGATTGTAACTAGGAACCTATTATCCTGCAGGGAAACATTCACCCACTGATCTATACTCGCAACAGAGAGTGTCATGTATAGCTCAGAGCAGGAACAGTTTTTAACCTGGGGGTTACTAAACTTTCTCTCTATACAAACACCACAGCTTACAAACTCCCCACCCCCGCTCTGTGTCACCAGAGCACAACAACAACTCTCCTTGGAGCACACACGGCTCCCCAGCTCCGTGCCCGTCAGTCTCTCCAGCATTGCTCCAATCCCTTAAAGCAGGGTCTCAACCTCAATTTACCTTAGGGCCAGTGCCAATCCTCCAATCCTCCCAGTGGGCCAATAATGTCACTCATACCACTCAGAACCCACTCCCAAAACTCTGCCTCTCATCTGCCTAAGGCTCTAGAATGGAGTTTGAGTGGGGGGAGGAGGTCTAGGGTTCAGACCCTGGGTTGGGGCTGGGGATTGGGGTGCAGGAGGGATGCAGGCTCTGGGGGGAGTCTGGGTGCAGAAGGGGTGAGAGGCTGGTCTCTGGGAGGGAGTTTGGGTGGGTGAGGGGTTCTAGGGTGCAGGCTGTGGGATGGAGTTTGGGTGCTGGGTGCAGGCTCTGGGCTGGGGCAGGGGGTAGGGGGAACAGGAGGAGGGATGGAGGTGCGGGCTCTAGGAGGGAGATTGGGGGTGGGTGGGAGGGGGTGTGTGGAAGGAGGGAGTGCAGGCTGTGGGAGGGAGTTTGGGGGCTCGGGTGTTTGGAGGGACGGGGTGCAGGCTCTGGGAGGGACTTTGGGGGCTGCGGGGTGTGGAGGGGGTGCAGGCTCTGGGAGGGAGTTTGGAGGGAGGAGGGGTACGTGGGAAGGGGGTGGTGGTGCAGGCTCTGGGAGGGAGTCAGGGGTGTGGCGCTTACCTGGGGCTCGAAGGCGTGGCGGGCTGGGGGGCCTCCGCATGTTGCTACCCCCAGGCATCACCCCCTCAGCATCCCATTGGCTGCAGGGGCTTGGGGTGGGGGCAGAATGTGGAGGCACAGCTCTGCCCCGCCCTGCCATGGGGAGGGGCTGGCAGCCACTGGAGCAAGCAGGCAGATGCTGCACTGCCGGGGCCCCAGGCGGGGGGGGGAGCGCCTGGGGGTGGCAGGTGGGGCCAAGGGAGTGACCTGGTCTCAAAACTGCTGGAGCCCCATGGGCAAAACCTGGGAACCAGGACTGCCAGCCAGACAAACACCTTTAAGAGGAGGTGTCCCTCTTCCTGTCAGAAACTGATCTTCCTCCTTCAGTTCAGTGACAGCCTGAATTGTTCCTTATCCCGGCAGAGCCAGAGGATTGAAAGCAGCAACATTGAACCCCTGTGTAGCTCGCAGGGATGGACATAAACACTCCCTGGTATCTGAAGAGATGTTCAGCTTTGCCCTTGGTCAACTACAAGGCGAAAGGGAAAGGAGGTGGCGCCAGATATAAAGAGTGAAACACGACACATCATAGTTATGCCCATGGCGGCTGCAAAATCTTTTTATAGACTTCTTATCAGCAGTGTATTGTTTTTTCTGGAGACTAGGCCTTGACCAAGAAATTTGTACCTTGATAAAATAATCAACTGCCTCTGGTGAAAACAATGGACTTAACACCCACTGGGGTGTCCCTACACAGCTACAAGTACTAACAACAGTGGCTGCCTTTTAGCCATAGTTTTAGTCAGGGCAATAAATTGAAACAAACCCATTAAATTATTTCTCAGCTCAAGTCCTTCACCCTCATTCCCTAGAGTGTTGGGCCACCATGTGGATGTTTCATTTCCTGCCTCTGAAACCAGCTCGGCCCACAGGGGAAGAGTTCAGTCCAGGGCCTGGTGCATTCTGGGAGCAGGGACTGTGCAGAGAAAGGGCAGATACAGGGCAGCTCTGAACACTCTGCACAGAACTGCTTGTCCTGACCCGCAGCCCCTGTTACAGGGGGCTTTGAGCCAAAGTTTTAATCAGGCCAATAAATTGAAACAACCCCCTGTTAAATCATTTCTCAGCCCGAGTCCTTCACCCACATTCCTTAGGGCATTGGGCCACCATGTGGACGTTTCATTTCCAGCCTCAATTTCATACAGAGACACAATTTCCTTTGCACAGATCCATGAACAGCAAAACCTCCCTGTGTCTCTGGTCTGAGCCAGGGCATTCGATTCCAGTGAACCCTTCTCTCCTGCAATGGCAATGGTCAGACAGAGGGGACGTGGCACCTGCATCCCTGAGAGGGAGATATTGGCTCGGCTCTTTCTTTCTGCTGCTGTTGTTAGTCCAGGAAACATCAAGGGTGGAATGCAAGGCTGAGTTCATGCACCAGCCCCCGGAAATATTTCAGTGCCCCAGAGAAATCCTGCCCCCTGCTATTGGAACGATGTGCTGGAGATTTGACTAGGAAAAGGACTGTCTGAATTGTCAGAGTGGGGAATGAACAACAATCTACAGCAATGTCGTTCACACAAACACACTCTCATCCTGCTCCAGCCGGAAGGGAAATGGGCAGGAATTCTCGCTGTTCAGCCAAGGACACACTTACACTGATGTGCAGCCATGAGTGTGCTGGGGAAGCTGGTCTGAGCAAACAATTGGAAGTGACAATTCAGTGAGAACTGAATCATCGTGCTCTACATTGCTCCACAGCAGCTTCTCCCCCTGCAGAGTCGCAAGGACAGTGGGTGCAGCAACAGCCTGGTGTGCCTGGCTGTGAAGCAGCTGTAAAAAAGTAACACCTCCCCCTCCACAAGTACAGAAACTGAATTCCCCAACTTTAACATCATGACCCCCTGTAGAAAGCCACTCGTGTCAGTTGTATTTTCACAGGGAGCTGCAAAAATCAAGTGACACCCATTTTTAAGTTGAGTAAATAAAGTTGAGGAGATAGTTAACCTCACAAAAAAAAGGCTAGCTTCCCAAACAATCCTCAAAATGTTACTAATTCCCACCCCTCCTCCATAGCAGCTCTGTGCAGTGTAACTGTTCTGCAGGCAGCTTCCCATTAAATGCTGTTGTGGGACATTCCCAGACCTCGAAATGTACCAACGACAGAATCTGAAGAGTAAACCTGGCTCCCTGCACCAGGCGGGATTTGAGTGTTTTGTCCCTGTCACTTAGTGTTTGTCAATAGTACAGACGCCATGAGCAGGACTCCAGGCTCTGCTGGAGGGATCCTGGCACAGGGGCTGGTGGGGGAGAAAGGATTGTAGATTCTGACCTGCCCCCTCTGGAGAGGAGCTAATAAGTGAAGGGGGCATTTTTGTCTCCTCCCCTTCTCAATGTCCCCTGGGCTGGAATTGTACATTCCACAGGGCCAAATGAGGGGGTGACACCACTTGGCTAATGAAAACCAGTGCTCTAGGTGAGGCTTGAACTCACAACCTCAGCATAGCTCCTCTCAGCACTGCCCTATAAGCACTGCGCACTAACCAATTGCACCACTGGAGCACCTGCTACCTGTGAATCTCTGAGACTCCTAGGTTGATGAAGGCGAGGAGTGACCCCAAAACATTCTCAATGGAGCTGAGAGCAGGTAGTGACAAGTGTTGGTACTCAGTGGGGTTGCAAGCAGGTAGTGTTGTACTCAGGGGGGTGGATACTTCTTAAGGGTTCCAGGCCCCATTTCACCCTTTTGTTCGTCCCTGTGTAATAACAGAGCTGGTTAAGACTCACTGGAGAGTCTTGCTGCAGACCAACAGATCTGAAATCACTGATCACCAGGTCTGAGCATTAGTCCTGCTTTGGGACAGTGTCTCTCATACAAGAAACTGCCCAGTCTGCGCTAGCAGTGAGGCTCCCTCACTAACACCCACCTCAGCCCCGTCCCTGGGCCTCCCATTTCCCCATTCTCCTCCCGGTGCCTCCCTCTGTCTGTGGGGCCCCTCCCTCCACCCATCCCACCTCCCTGTCCCATGGGCCCACCCCCAACCCCCTCCTCCCATCCTCAGTGCCCTGCCCCTGACTTGCTTCTCCCCTCGTCCTCAGCGCCCCATCCCCAATTGCCTCCAACCCATTTCTCCATTGCTGGACCCCACTTTACCATCCCCCTACTCCCCCAGTCCATCCCCAGGGTGTGAAGTTCCTCATCTCCAATCTCTGTTACCCCCCAACCTGCCGGGTTCCCCTTTTCAGCCACCATGGGGCCTTGCAACTCACCCCTGCCTGTCCTCACTGAGGTCTCTAAATCCCCCAGTCCCACAGTGCACCCTGGTAACACCACCCTCCTCTCCTCCTAATCCCCCTAGTCCCTTCCCTTGGGTCCTCCTGGACACCCCAGCCTCACAGTGTGAAATTATTTATGAGTGTTTTAAAATTTCAGTGCTCTGCATTTTTCTCCTGCCACTGTCACCTGGCAGCTCAGGGATGTGAGATTCTCCTCCATTGCGTTTCTGCCCACGGAAAAAGAAGAGAGATCACACTTCAGCACCTTTTTGTAAGTAAACGCAACCTGGAAACAAAACAACTGTTTCCGGAGTGTGTAGTTTGTGTTTCTTTTGTTGCAGTTGATGTGTGAGCAGCATGCACGGGGTGTGTGTGTGTGTATGTGTGCAGTGGACAGGGGCATGGTGTGTGTGTCTATGTGCAGTGTGTGTGGTGGAGAGTGGCACTGTGTGTGTGTGTGTGTGTGTGTGTGTGTGTGTGTGTGTGTGTGTGTGTGTAGGGCCGGTGCAAGGAAGTTTCACGCCCTAGGCAAAACTTCTACCTTGCGTCCCCTACCCCCAGGCCTGCATTAGCTCCCCCACCTCTGCCGTCAGGCGCCCCCCCCCCCACGGCAGCTCCCCCGCTTGGGAGCCATGCAGTACCTCCCCACCCCAGCTCACCTCTGCTCCGCATCTTCCCTGAGCACGCCGTCCCCGCTCTAATTCTCCTTCCAGGCTTGTGGCGCCAAACAGCTGATTGGCACTGCAAGCCTGGGAGGCGGGAGAAGAGGAGCAGCGACTGGGCGCTCGGGGAGCAACCGCTGTAAAAAAAAATTGGGGGCACCGCTTTTTGGCGCCCCCAAATCTTGGCACCCTAGGCAACTTCCTAGTTCGCCTTAATGGTAGCACTGACCCTGTGTGTGTGTGGTGGACAGTGGCACTGTGTGTGAGTGTGTGTATGTGCAGTGTGTGTGATGGGCAGTGGCACTCTGTGTGTGTGTACAGTATATGTGGCGGGTAGTGGCACTGTGTGTATGTGAGAGTGTGTATGTGCAGTGTGTGTGATGGGCAGTGGCACTCTCTGTGTGTGTGTACAGTATATGTGGCGGGTAGTGGCACTGTGTGTATGTGAGAGTGTGTATGTGCAGTATGTGTGGTGGACAGTCGCACTGTGTGTGAGTGTGTGTATGAGCAGTGTGTGTGGAGGACAGGGGCAGTGTGTGCTCACACAGGAATTCACAGGGAACTCATCGCTTTTGGCGCAGCATTTGACTTGTCCTCGGAGTGAATGTAGCACTGTGGAGTGTCAGCCCCTGTCCACACACCATGCCCTTGTCCACTGACAGCTCAGAAGAGCAATTGCAGAGAACGTCCTTCTCAACTCCAGGCTGGAAAATGCTCAGTGAGTTCTGTGGGGATGGAGCAAAAGACCAGTCTCTGACACCGCCTGCAAAATGGCCTCTCTCTGCTCCAAAGCATGGAGACACTGTAGCTTAATGGTAGTGAAAAAAATGGCGCCCTGGGAAAAGAGGCATAAGGCCCTTTCTGGAAAAGGCTGAAACTTTTTTGCTGAAATTAAAAAAAACAATTCAGTCTGACTGGCTGTTGATGACCCTTGCAGAAAGTCCTACTTCTTGCCCACCATGCACGTGAAAGAACCATTTCCATTTCAGTGCCAGGAGAAAGGAGACCCAGAAGAAGCCTCTGTGCCTCCTGCACTTCAACAATGCATGGGAGGGGTCAGATAATCAGATCAAGTATTACAGTCCATGATGGGGTGTGCATACCCCGCACTAGGCAAGAAAGGGTTAATTCCACACTGTGGCTGGAGCAAGTCCCGCCCTTCAGACCCTGCTGGGCGTGCTCCAGCTGCTGTGTCAGTACAAAGGAGAACAGCTCAGCTCAATCTGGGCTGGCCACTGAGGAAGACGCATGCTTGGTGGAGGCTCCAGGCCAGGAGCCGCTACAGCCCCTGACTGTGGGACCAGAGATCCCAGGTACCAGACTGGAGACTTGCTACCTACAGTCAATTGGTGGGAGTCAAAGTTCTATGGAGCTGCCAGTGCCAGGGAACCCGGAGACCCTGACGATAGATGGACGACAGCTTCAGGAAACAAGGTAGGAAGTGGCCCCGGGAGGCAGAGTGAGTGGTATCTCGTACCCATGTAAGGTCAGCATGTTGCGGTAGGATCCTGGCTGGCTGGGTAATGAACACAGCAGTCCTTCTTTTCAGGACCCTTCGCTAACCACAGCTGCACACTCCCTCCCACAGCTGGCAGTTACAAGCAGGCCCTCATGGCCGCTCCCCCTGCCTTTGAGAGGGAGTGTGCTCTGCTGGAGTCACTGAACCATTGCTGGGGATTTAATACTTTCCCGCTATTGGAAAGTGCTGGGAGAATCCCCCAGCCAAAGCTGCTGTGACAGTGCTAAGCAGCATCTGACCATTCAAGGGTGGAGCGCACTGGCCAGGAAGAGGAGTGTTTGGCTCTGGGGTTTCACTTCAGCCCAGTCTAGAGAGAGGGGCCCAGCCATGGAGTTTGGCTCAAGAAGACCAATTCTCCAATTTGTTAAAGGCGTTTTGAATTCCAATCCTGTGCTCCAAAGTGCTTGGTGTCAATTGCAAATTTTAGAAGCATGCTCTCCACTCCATTTTCCAAATCAGTAATGAAAACATTGAATAGTACCAGACCCCAGACTGATCCCTGCCGGACCCACTAGGTACACCCTCTCCGTTGGACAGCCAAACGTGGAGAAGGGCTCTTGGAGTCTGAGCTTTCAACCAGCTCTGCACCCACATCACACTGATTGCATCTAGACTGCATTTCCCTCGTTTGCTTGTGAGAATGTCCCATGGGACTGTGTCAAAAGCCTTAGTAACTCCGAGATAGATCCCATCTACTGTTTACCCACCTCCACTAGGCCCAGAACCCTGCCAAAGAAGGAAAGAGGATTGGTTTGGAGTGATTTGTTCTTGATAAATCCATGCTCACTTGTCCTAAGAACCAAAGTCCCGAACCAAAAGTTAGCGAACAGGAGCTGCTAACAGGGAGTTTTGCAAGGGAGTTTGGAAGGGGAGTAGGAAGGGGGGGTTCCTTGTCGGTCTCATCTGTGACCCATTGGTCCCCTGAACCCATAACCTGAGCCACATCGAAAACCTTTCTGTTTACAGCAGAGAGGAGCGGATAGGGAGCTGTAGACAGGAATTTGAGAGTGTTTGACAGAGGGAGGCTTACAATGGTGAGGAGGACCCGCAACACCTGTGCCAGCACTGCTTCTGTCTCCTCCACCTGCGCCTGTAGCCAGACAGAGCACCAAAGCATGGATGCTTTTACCCAGATTCTGGTGTGGGCTTGCAAAGACTGTAATTTGCAATTTCCACTTACTGATATCCAGGCTGGGGGTGGCATCCAATGTGAAAGGTGCCTGCTGGTGGAATCTCTCAGGCAGCAGGTGGGAGAGCTACAGAGG